>NC_064626.1:741001308-741304338 GCF_023864275.1 Schistocerca cancellata
TTCAGAGATAGAGTTTTGACTGTTGTTGTACTGTGGTGCCATCTACAGTGTAATTTGATAACAATCACATTTTTCTAGCAGCCATTCTGAAGTGGGTGCTTCTGTCAGTAGTTGACACCCTATGTCAACCACTAGCTCATACCATGTCAACTACTGGACAAATGCAGCTTGCCATCAATGCAGTACTTAATGGAATGCCTGTTTCTACAACAGCAAAAAGTTTCTCCGTTCCTCGAATTTTTTAATGTACAAAGCCAGAGGGAAGACGCCTAGAAATCGTTGCATGGGTCATGATACAGTTCTTACCAAAGAAGAGGAGGATTTATTAGTACACTGGATTTATACTATGGCTAAGGCTGGATTCCCCATAACAAAACGCAAACTTCTGGCCAGTGGTCAGCACCTGATTGAACAACTGAAACGTAAAAATCCCTTTGTCTGTAACTGCCCAGGGAAATCTTGGTACAATGCTTTTCTGAAGCGCCATCCCAACATTGGGATTAGAATGTCACAAAATCTGACATCAAGCAGGGCAGGAGTAAAGCCGGAAGCTATAAGAAACTGGTTTGATGAGAGAGATAAATATTTAACAGAGAACAATTTTAAGTCAATTCTTCAAAGTCTTGAAACAGTTTTTAATTTAGATGAAACTGCTTTCTTTCTGAACCCCAAAGGAAACAAAGTGTTGGCCATGAAAGGAGAAAAAAATGTGTACCAGCATGTCAATAGTGATGAGAAAGAATGTCTAATGGTTTTGTTGACTGGAAATGCAAATGGTGATCTAACACCTCCATTGACAGTGTTTAAATACATTAGAATACGACAGGAACTAACAAAGAGTGTACCAAAACACTGGGGAATAGGTAAATCTGAAACAGGTTAGATAACAGGTCCATTATTCTTTGAATTTATAACGAATGTTTTCCATCCTTACCTTCTAGGAAAGAAAATACCACTGCTAGTCATTGTGTTTATTGATGGCCATGCATCACATCTAACCTTACACACTAGTAAGTTTTGTGATGAGCATGGGCTAATACTCATAGCTTTGCTTCCACATTCTACACATCTTCTTCAACCTATGGATGTTGCTGTCTTTCATTTGTTAAAGGAAAGTTGGAAAAACAAGGTACATCAGTGGAGATTGGAACATTTGGATCAACCATTGCTTAAGAAGATCCATTTTGCACCCTTACTGGGACAAACTTTGGATGAGTTCATTAAACCACCTGCCCTGCAGAATGGATTCAGGAGAACTGGACTTGTTCCATGGAATCCAGAGGCTGTAGACTACTCAAAAATTCCATCAGTGAGTGATGATGTTATACTTACTACTCACAGAACTGCCACTTCTAAAAATTAAACTTAAGAGTTGGATTAGGGGTTCTAGAAACATACATTGGGAAAGATAAACTGTCATGTTTTGAGTCTTCAAGTGATGTGTGGGAAGGAAATATAAATAAGAAGTCTTTGTTTTTGCTTTGGAAGGAAATTAAAAAATGATTGTCATAATTCTATCCTTTCCCAGTCTGTTGATGACACAAACAACTGTGTGGCAAATCAAAATGAAAAAGTGGAGGAAGGAAACGTCCAACCAGATGAAAACAAAATAATGAAGTAACTGAAAATAAAAAATAGGAAGACATGAAAAGCTTGGCAGGCAACAACCGAACTAAAGTAAGACTAATGTAACAGACCAGTGTGTCACACCCAAGAATTCAATGAAAATTTCTGATTTTCCTCAGTGTGCTTCTAGTGGAAATATTAATAGGAAATCAGGGGATCAACTAATCCTCTCCCCATTCAAATGCGCATTATTTTGGCCACAGAGTACAGGAAAACAAGGGAAAAGAAGATTACGAGAAAAACTTCCACGTGTTGTGACATCCAACCAAAGGCAGGAATACCATCATAAGAAGGAACAACTGAAGCTATAAAGAGAAAGACTAAAAGCTCAGGGAGCAGAAGCACGAAAACTGAAGAAAGAACAGTCTGAGATTGCTAAGAAACTCAAGAAGCAAACTAAAGCAGAGAATTGTAGAAAGCCAAAAGTGCACAAGAAAAGAACAATTTCAGTATCCTCAGATTCTGAAGATGAAGAATGGAGTGAGTCAGGCAGCAGTATGGATGACATTAGTATGCTCCCTGATAGTGATTTGCAGACATCTGATGGCAAGGAAGATGACAATACTGATCAAATAATTATAACAGTAAAAGAAACAGCAATCAAAGAAGAAAATATGAATAAATTTTATAAAAATGGTGAATTTTTTCTTGTTTCTTTTCCTGGAAAGAAGAGATATTTCAAATATGTTTGTATTGTTCAGTGTGTGTTTGAGGATGGTGATATAGAAGTAATGGCTCTAAAATCTTACAACTGTCAGAAAAAAGTTTTTTATGTTGATGAAAATGATGTTAGTGTTATTAGTCCATCACAGGTTATTGACAAGCTTCCTTTACTACTCTCAAATATCACTAATGAATATTTGAAATATGAATTCCAAAACAGTATTGACTGTGATGTGTAGACTGAAGTCATTTATTTAGTGTCAACTACTGAATATTTTTCCTGTCAACTACTGAAACTTTGATGTCTCACTAGTGTCAACTAATGATGATTGCACTTATACTTTTGTTATAATTTTTATTTACCATTTAATGTACCTTAACTTAGTGAATTATAATAAAATCAAATCACAAAAGATCAAAGAACCTGAAGATTAATTGTGTTTGTGCCCCACATCGTCTTGTATTCAAAAATATCAAATTAAAGTAGTTTCATTTCTTAAGGTGTCAACTACTGGAGCCTTTACCTTATGTTAGCTAAAAACGATAACGTGTTGAGGCTTTCCTCTAGTCGTATAAGGGGCATATTGTGGGAGGTTTGCAGTGCATTATTTCATTCTGCAGAAAAATTAAATGACATTCGAAGCTGTATTGCTCCTCTGTTCGTCTCTTTTTATATGTGTACTGCAGCTGGCCACGTAACTATACGCTACCTTACCAGCTGACCGGCCAGTGCTGTCCAAGCTAAATGCGCTGGTAAAGCTGTTGTCCTGTATTATCACTAAGTCGATGTGTGCATAATGCACAGCACAAAATGTACCCTTATTATCGTACTTGACAGTACTCGATATAGCTTGGCTGCAGTCTCACGTGAAATGGAAATCCATTGAGGTTCCAGCAAACGCGGAACAATACATAATGCAATGTTTACATTAGGTTTATTCTTATGATGAACGTATTATAAATGTAGCTGATGTTATACACATTTAATTGTAGTTAAAACTGCCTGAAAACTTTTTGCTTCAAAACTAACACACAGCAAAATAGTTCACATTCACTAATTTTTTTTTTCCCAAGCAGAGAATTCAGTTTTCAAACTGTCGTTTCAAGTCAGCCACCATGAAATTTGCATTTTATCAGCTTGAAAAGTTTATTTTCAAAATTGAACAGGATATCACAACAGTAATATTACTCCAACAACATTAGCATCTGGAGCTAAAACACAAGCAGTTTGTAATAGAGGAATATTTGTTGCTAATAACAGTTGTGCAAAATATAAAAAATACATTAAAAAACTCAAAAAGGAACAACCTATTTCAAATTCAGAAGTGTAAGATTTTATCTACTTTCATTGTGGGAGCATTCCAAAAGGTAAATGATTGAAGTTAAATACAGTAACTTGGAAACAAAAATAAATAACTTTATTTTCTTCCTCATGAGAGAGCAACAAAGGTGACAAAAACTTTAAAAAGATGATAACCTCAAAAGTGAGGAAGGTAACTGAGTCCTCATCCTGAATGATTAGTGACACAGTTTTAGCCATCTATATATGACATATGCAGTGAACTATTCTGACAGCAGTTTTATCTCCAATAATATAGCAATGTGTGATTGTCTGGATTTTGGATCTACAATGTGGATTCATATTTTAATGTGGGTTAGGAGTCTAGCAGTGAGATGCAACGAGAAATTTTAAACTTTTTGGGAAAAGGAGAAACAATTGCATAAAAGATGTTGTAATGTGGAATGCCGAGTGGGAAATTGCAACGACAGGTTCATCTGTGTACTAATTTTGCGATCCGTTAATGATATTTTGAAACACTGTGAAGAGTGAAACAAGTTGAAAACATATTCAGAAGTGGGAATGGTAGGCAAGAAAGAAAAATCGAATAATACTCTAACCTTTGGATTGGTTAAAGTCATTAAATCTTTATGTAAGTAGTTTTCAGAACAGTTTCAGATGACTGTATAAACTGCAAACACTTGAAAAAAATTTCTGGCTTTACTTTTAATCAAAATATGGCGAACCTGAAGCTAATGTTGTGGCATTCGCTTCAGGCAGGACCTCACAAGCAGCCAAGAGTTATATTGGCCAGCCACCAGGCACTGCAACAGTGCTGTCACTGCACCCTGTGTGACTGTCAGTGGTAGTGTTGAAAACATGGTGTTTCCACAATTGAATTTTTGATGGGAGCCTGTCTCTTGCCATAACACCAGCTAGAGAGAGACTATAAATGCAGTGTTAGCAGCATTCCTTTGGCGTTATGAATTCGACCAGACAGTCTCTGCATCAGTCAAATGTACAGCAAAGCTGTTCCGGACTCATTGAGCAGCATCAAGAAGCAACTGAAACTGCTTATCTCTCCCTGATGCATCAGTCTTGACGGTTCCAGGTACTGAACTGGGTCTACGGAGGCAAGGTTGCGCATTGGTTGCCGTTGCCAGTCTCGGGTTTGACTAGGTGCCTGCGTTCTTCCCACCAGTCTCACAGAGCTCCACCCCCTCACTTTCTTTTATGGCACAAAGCTGACAAAATGACTTGTCTCAGCAAGGTCACTGCCTGCCGCCAGCTGCTACCTACAAGTCACAACCAGTTCCTGGGCCACTGTAAGTATGGCACCAGGTGATAAGAATGTTTCTCTTGAATAAACATTCATGACTACATATTCAGCATAATACTAGACAACCCATACCAATGCTTGCCGCACAATTATTGTGTATCCCGATCCAGGAAATAGTGGCTGCACTGCAATATCAAAAAGCAATTTATTCAAGTGTTATTTTCAGATGCAGAGTGGAAAACTGTAAATTATGTATCAGTATACAGTGTGGAGCGAAAAAATAAATAAGTACTGGTATTGGTTATGATTTCTTTTTTTAACTCAACATTGACAAACTCACATTGAAAATTGACAACAACATAGGATGTGAAGAGGATGATGATGAAGAAACCAATGCAATCCAAAGGGACATCATAGCGATAAGACACCAAAATATCTTGGACTTCTAGAGAACACTGGTTTAAATGGGTTGGAACAAACTGTAAAGTCTACTTATGCAAAAACAAAAAAATGGCTAAGCTTTTCATTAAGGGCAAGAAGGGTGTTACATTGTAAGCTTCGCAAAAAGAACTTGGCATAGAAACAAGAGCTGCAGATATCGACTGTCTTGGTAGAAGAAGAAATCGTAATAGTATTTTCAATAATATTTTATCATAATGAAAGAGATATTAATGACAGGTAATTATTCTATTGTGTAATAAACAGTACAAAAGATCAATCAGTGAAAAACTTGTATTTTACGTGCAAATTGAAGGTGGAGAGGGGAAGAAATGAAAGGGGAGGGATCACTGCTGTCAGCTGCGTTGGGACATTATGTGGAACCTGCAGGTGTGGTAACCACTGTGCCATCCGGGACACTGTGTTATCGCAACTGCAAGGACTATCTCAGCTCACCTCATGGCTGATCCACACCCTCGTCAAGCGCGAGCTATCCACAGCCCCAGTCCATTTCCTCCATATTCTCTCTTCCAAGATACCCACAGGAGGTCGGATGTATCTGTGCATCTGCACTGAAGGAGGACATTAATGTTTAATGTCCCGTCGACAACGAGGTCATTAGAGATGCAGCACAAGCTTGAATTAGGGAAGGATGGGGGAGGAAATCAGTTGTGCCCTTTCCATCCTGGCATTTGCCTTAAGTGATTTACGGAAATCAAGGAAATCTTAAACTTGCATGGCCAGATGCAGGTTTGAGCCGTCATCTTCCCATATGCGAGCCCAGTATGCTGCACAACCACTATGCCACCTCGCTCAGTCTCTGCACTGAAGAAGGTGGATTCATTGCCCAGCTAGGCCTATCAAATTATGTGAATGTGTCGTGTCTGTTCTTTTGGACATTCATATATTTCCATTTTATGGCACCAGAAATATGAAAGATTTAAAGAAAAAAATGAGGCATTACTAAACGCTAAGAAGTCTTTGCCAAAAAGAAATAACAGAAGTTACAGCAATGCACATTTTGGAAACTCCACCACCAAAGATGCTATAGACATAAATAATGGAATAGCTAAAAGTACAAGTCGGATACAAATACAAAGAATTTCAACTACAGTGCCAGCAGCCACAGGTCAATAGCATGGGAAAGAGATACTTAATTGCAAGGAGTACGGCCAAACCTCATAAGAATGCACGAAAGAGAAGAATAATGAAAATGAATACACAAACTGTTAAGAAAAAGTACATGTAAAAATGTCAAAGATGTAACTGAAAAGTGAAGGCCCTAATTGACAGTGACAGTCAATTTATAACAACATGTTGTTTATGAGGCAATGGATGCTCCAGCATTACTGAATACCAATATAGCTTCACAGCATTTGGGATCAAATTTGTCTCTCCTCATGGATACTTTACAGATACGCCAACTGCTGAGATTAACGATATGAAAGCTACAACAGATATTTATGTGGTTTATGAGGACACCATGCATTTTGTTGTGAGAGTTGGGAACAATATTCTAGACAAAACTTAAATAAGCAAGTGTGGAGTTACTATTAGGATCCAAAAGGGCGTAATTCATCAGATGTATATCCGTATAGCAGACAAACAAGAATTACATATAGAAAGCCTGCTAGAGATGATACAAAGGAAAATGTTGGAGATGTACGTAGGGACTAATTACACACCAACAAAGAAAATAACGAGAATAAAGATCACACAGAGAGAAAACTTACATACTGCAAATACAGGAGGCTATCACCATAAGAGAAGGCATTGTTGACAACCAAATTTATGAGTGTGTTATTAAAGGAATAATGCAACCAAATTCATCCTGATGCACTGGCCAAATTACAGTTGTAGAACAGAAAAATGGAGGCTAGAAAAAATTAAATAAACTTAGTTCCTTTTGGATAATCAAATTCACCTGGTGTTTCCCAGTGCTTCATAAACACCACTATTTGGACAAGAGCTCAAGACATGGAGTATCAGATATTGAAAACATGCTCACAGAACAATCTTATGACAACTTCTTAATGAGAGATTAACTTATTCTCAAGTTCAATGCCAAGATAGAATTTAGTGATTCCACATTCATCTCGCAAAACTGTTTATTTTATTTATTTATTTATCTCTTGTTCCGGTGATCCATGTTGTGACAGTATCACAGGATATGGAACGTGTCAATTTTACAAGCTTTTGGCCAGAATTTATGGTAATACATAAAACAAAACAAAAACAGTAAACAGTAACTTAGGTCCCACTACAAAAATACATTTTAGAGAGAGATAAAGATTACAAAATAATAAGTGTTACAAAGAAATAAATATTGCAAAATATATGTTCACAATAAAAATATTCGGTATTACAAATACAAATTTGGGCATACATTTGCATTTTACAATACAAGAGATGTTAAACACTGTAGTTCAGGAACTCTTCTAATGTATAAAATGATCCTTGCAATAGGAACTGCCTTAAGGTTTTTTTGAACAGGAGATCATCATCTATCAAACACTTAATTCTTGAAGGGAGGGCATTAAAAATCTTACAGCCACTGAAATGGACTCCTTTCTGCACCATACTTAGATTTGGCTGTTCATAGTGGATATCATGTTTCCTTCTAGTATTGTGACTGTGATATGCACTATTCAGCTTAAAGATGGATTTTTCTTTCCTTATGAAGCACATCAATGAGAATATATATTGCACAGTGGATGTAAGTATTTCAAGCTTCTTAAAAAGATTCCTGCATGTGGCTCTAGGATTGACTCCACACATGATCCTTATGGCTCTTTTTTTGTACACACAGTACTTTTTTAGCCAGTGGCTGATTTCCCCAAAATATAATTCCAAATGCCATAATTGCATGAAAGTAACCATAATATGCTGACTTCATAGTTTCCATATTTCTATAAGAAGAAACAATGCGCAATGCATATGTTGCTGAACTTAGTCTTTTGCACAGATCCACGATGTGGCTGGACCAATTCAGTTTGCTATCAATATGCAAGCCTAGGTACTCAATGAATTCTCTGATAACTAGCTAGAACCGATTATTCAGAATCCTACTCACACTGGAAACATATTGGATCTAACATCAACAAATAAACCTGACTTGTTTGAGGATGTCCATGTAGAAACTTGTATAAGTGACATGTGGCATTTGTAGCAACAAAAAACAAGCAGAAGGATTTATATTTTGAGCAAACTATAAATAGCAGTCAAATGAAAATACGGCATATGGGAAGAAAGTAAGTAATCTCTTTATTATTTCAAACGTAACAGCCCTAACTGTTAATGTGTTTATCCCACTGTGAGACAAGATCAATAGTTTCATGGAAAAATGTTTGCGGTTGGCTACAAAACCATGACTGTACCCAGGCGTACACCTTTTCATCTGAAGCAAATCGAAACCATGAATGTCTTTGTTCAGGGCCCGAAAATATAGAAACTGAATGGAGCAAAAATAGGGGCTGTATGGAGGATGTGTAAGGCCATCCAGAGAAACTTCTGCAGTGTACTTGAAACAACATGTGGGCAGGAGTGGAGGAGTGGGAGGGGGTAGTTTTGCTGGGAGGCACTTACACCTCCATACAGTCCTGTTCTCTACCCATACAGCTTCCATATTTTCAGAGCCCTGTAGAGATTCATTCATGGCTGTCAATTTGCTTCAGATGAAGAGATGCATGGCAGAGTACAATTATGTTCTATAGGCAACTGTGAACATTTTTCCACGAAGGCATTGACTATCTTGTCCTACAGTAGGATAAATGTATGAACAGTTATGGTGATTACGTCTGAAATAATGAAGTTTATTTACTTATCATCCACACGTCTCACTTCCAAACTGACTGCACCTTGTAGCCAAAGAGAATGGTAGTGTTGTATTTTACTCTGAAGGGGGGGCATACAGATGAACTGTGACACAAGGTTTAGAAGAATAGTTGTTCAGGTACTTGACATACATGTACCTAGTGGAATAGTTCATGATGGAACAGATCCCTCATGGTATACAGTCACTTAAAGAAGGTTCTGAAGGACAAGAGACTACTGAATAATAAGTGTAAAACAAACCATGGGGCTATGCTGAATGAAACACATTTGGCATTGAAGAGAGCAATGAGTGAAGTCTTCAATGATTACAATAGCAGAATATTGTCAAAAGATGTCTGGCAGACCTAAATAAATTTTGGTCTTATGTAAAAGCTGATGATGGCTACAAAGATAGTATCCAGACTGTCATGGATGAGATGGGGACTGAAACACTCAAACAAAAGTGGAAACAATGAAATCAGTTTTCAAACGTTCATTGACAAATGAAAATCCATGGGTATTGCCTCAGTTAAATTCTCTCACCAGCACAAAGGTGAGCGAAATGATGTCAATTAAATTCTCACACCGAATCACTAACAGAATCTATAATGAATTTATGCCAGATTTAGCTCCTCTTTTAAGCATAATCTACTGTAGACCCCTCAAACAGAAAACTCTGCCCAGCAGTCGGAAGCACAGGTTACTTCCATCCACAAGCAGGATAGCAGAAGTGAGCCACAAAACTGCAATCCAATATCCTTGATATCTATTTGATACAGAATCTCAGAACATATTCTGAGCTCAAGTGTAATGAGGTATCTTGAACAGAATAATCTCTTTCATACCAACTGCCACAGTGTCAGAAAACTTCTATACTGTGAAGTGCAGCTTTCACTTTTCTCATATGACATCCTAAAAGCCATGGACCAAGACAGTCAGGTATATGCAGTATTTCTCGATTTCCAAAAAGTATTTCACTCAGTACCACACCTATGCTTATTATCTATGATCGTATTGGGCATCAAATGAAATTTGTGAATGGGTTAATGATTTCGTAGTAGGGGGGACGCAGCATGTTATCGTCGTCTCGTAGCAAAGTTTCGATGGAATGCGCCTCCATCATCTTCAGGCGAAGTGTCGGGATATCGTCGGTCACGGGCTGATATCTCTGCTGGACCACTCTCCGCTTCCTGCCGCCGGCCATCACGCACCCACAGAATCGCCCGATGCGCCTGGAGCAGCCAGTGATGGGGGGGAGGGGTGGGGGGTGGGGGGACGTGTCCTGGCGTCTGTCTCTGTCTGCTCCGTCCGTGGCCCTTGGTGGAACGGAACATTCTTCTCTGATTTTCCTGATTGTAGGCTCCCAGGCTGTGCTGAGATGATAGCCACTGCCGCGATTGATTAGGTTGCCATGTAACTGTATTGCTATGGACTCTTTGATTACTGAGTCCCAAAATCTGTTTGTGCTGCATATTTTCTCTATGTCCTCAAAATCGAAGGTGTGCTTCTTGTCCATACTATGTTCCGCAACAGCAGATTTGTTGGTCTTACCCAAGCATACATGCCTGATGTGTTCATTGCGGTGATGTGGGATGCAACACTGCGTCTGTCCTATATATTTTGAATCCCACATTCAAATCTGATCTTGTACACACCAGGTGCCATCAGACCTAGTGGATCCTTGGTTGAACCGAGAAGGTTCCGTGTTTTCCCGCTATGTAGAAAACGGTCTTCACTTTATGTTTCTTGAGAATTCTCGCAATCTTGGACGTCAGAGGACCCGCGTATGGCAAGAACGCACAGCCCATTGATTCATCTTCATTTGGTCTCTCTTCTCTCTTCTTGTGGTCGGTCTTCAGAGGTCTCCTTATTTGTGTCTCACTGTATCCATATTTGTTGAAGGTGTCCTTGAGGTGTTGCAATTCTCCTGGCAACCTTGCCTTATCGCAGATGGACCTGGCCCTGGGCACTAAGGTGTCGAGCACAGAATTGCCTTGCGCAGGGTGGTGGCAGCTGTTGACATTAAGATAGAAGTCTGTGTGTGTTTTCTTTCTGTACACCGCCTGTCCCAGAGTGCCATCCATGTTTCTTGTGATCAGGATATCCAGAAAGGGTAAGCTTCTGTTCTCTTCTATCTCCATGATTAATTTGATATTTCCATGTATACCATTGAGGTGTTGATGGAACTCTAGCAGTTTGTCCCTGCCATGTGGCCAAACAACAAAAGTGTCATCAACGTACCTATAGAAGGCTTTTGGCTTGTGTTTAGCAGTGTCCAGTCCTAGCTTTTCGAAGTGCTCCATGTATAGGTCAGCTATGTCTGGTGCTTGTGGGGGGGGGGGGGGGGGGGAAGCCCATAGATACACCATATATCTGTTTGTAGAACTCCCCACCACATTTGAAATAGGTGGTGGTTAGCACATGGCGAAAGAGCTTGATGATATCCTGCTCAAAGTGTTCTTCGAGTAAAGCCAGGGAGTCTTCTATTGGTACTCATGTGAATAAGGATGTCTAGGAGGTCTTTATTTTCCAGCCTCATGCCCTGTAGTACCTTCACAAACTCAGCCAAGTTTTCACATGGTGTGGACCATAATACACCAAGGGTTTTAGCATCTGTGATACATCCTTAGCAATACCATAAGAATAAGAATCTTTATTAGCCGTTCAGTATTTTCTTATACAATGGGCTTCGTCAATAAGTTCAATTACAGTATAAAGATGCTTATATTCTCATAACAATGTATATATAAATCATATGAATGTTAGTGTAGTACAATAGCACACATTTGGAATTTAATATTTTGTTAACAATAAAAAAGAAAACATTATACAAATTTATATTAAGCAGGGAGTATTCATGTTGATGACACTATGTCATTATCATATACATGTTGATAACACTATGTCACATGTGTGTACCCAGGGAGGGGCAGGGGGGGAGCTGCGCTCCCCCCCCCCCCCCCCCCCCCAGAAGATATTTGCAGTTTTTTACTAGCTTACTGTTATATTTAATAAGAAATGCTGCATGTTTTCTCGGATTGTACAAGTGCATTCTTGTATTTAAAATGTTTATTAAAAACAGTTTTTCACTGGTTTACTGTTTTATTTAATAAGAAGTGCTGTATGTTGTCTCGAGTCCTTGTTTGCTGATACTAGTATGACCTGCCCCCCCCCCCCCCCCCCCACCCCAGTTCAGATCATGGGTACGCCCTTGCTATGTCATTATCCCAAGATATTGATACAGATATACAGCATTCGAAATAGGTCTATTATGCCTATATGTTAGCCATTGTTTTTCCAAATTTAGGTCCTACTACAGGCAGAGGTACCTTTCTCTATGTTAAAACAGCAAATCTGCCATATTACAACCATTATATTCATCAACTGAGTAAAATGCTTTACCTTTGAGCCACTGAGCCAATGTTGTCTTAAATTTATTTTTAGATACTCTTTGTACAATTTTAGGAGCATATTAAACAGTCCGAGGCCTACATATTTATAACTATTATGTATCTCGGACAATGCCCTCGGGTACAGCTTCCTGATGATATTCTTCTCTAGTCCCGAGTTGTTGAGCATCTCAACGGTCTTGCGAGTCACTGTTGTGGTGGGGTCCTTCCCTAGTCGTTTGTAGGCAGGATCCCACAGGAGAGCGTCGATTCAACGGATGTTTAGAACCAAGTATGGTAAAAAGCCACCAAATGCATTGAAAGGTAAATGTTCGTTGTGCCCTGTCAAGTCGAAACCTGTACGGGCCATTCCTCTTTGGCGAGAGCACTGTCACTGGATATTCCTACTTGGACATGTTGCAGCAATGGCTGATGCCTTGAATGCAATTGGACTCTACGTTCATCTTTCAGCAGGACAGGGCTCCACCCCATTTTCATCGTGATGTTTCTGGATATCTGAACACGGACCTGCCATATCGATGGATCGGCCTAGCTACAGAACAGGACTGCTGTTCCATGAAATGGCCTCCTCGATCAGCAGATCTCACTCAGTGTGACTTTTTTCCTGTAGGGACACACTACAGATATGATGTTTGTACCACCTCTACCAGGCGATGTAGCAGAGCTACGGGAGAGAATACGAGAAGCAACTGCCACAGCCGAGGATGCCATGCTGGGACGGGTATGGCAAGAATTCGATTACCGTATTGACATCTGCCAGGTCACTCATGGTTTGCATATCGAATGTTTGTCAAAATGCAATATGTATGAAATCTGCACAATGTTTTTATATAGAGAGAAACTCTCTCTCTCTCTCTCTCTCTCTCTCTCTCTCTCTCTCTCTCTCTCTCTCTCTCTCTAGTTCAACTTGCCGTACATGGCTGGTGGGGATAATCATTGAAGTGCATCGGAATTATGAGCCTAGATTTAATTAGTGAGAACTGTGAACTGTACCTGAACAGCGAACTGTGTAAGAATAGTGATATGTGTGAACTGTGAATGACCAGAGAAGTGCGTAAGAACTGTGATAAGTAGGCTCTGAACTGTGTTTGAGATATTTTTTGATCTTTTGTTGAACCATAATAACTAGTGCAACAAAATCAAATTTTCCAATTAGAGTGAAAGCAGTATCGGTAACTGAGAAGTGGGAAGGGCAATGAGAATAAAAGTTGATGTTGTGTGCACGGTCCATGGGATTATGTTATTAATCATCACTTCAGGATTCTTCATGCTAATGACGACACAACATGCAGAGCGGTGAGGTAGCCACAGACAACAGATGTGGCGGCAGCAAGCAGCGGCCGGCACAGTTAACACTATATGGCCACACTGGAAGTGACAGTTTCAGCACACCAAGACGGCGCAGTTGCAGCTAGCAGTGCAGCCCCCGTCTATGAGAACCAGCAGCAGTACGTTGGGAAGAAAAGTAGTATAAGTGTTGCACCTGCGTATGACAGTCTAAGATGTGTAATTGGAACATTAGCATTAGTATGTCTGGAGAAAGGGAAATTAAGATGCATTCTGAGAAGTAGACAAGGAGAGTATTGGGACATGGGAGACATCAGCAAAAAGTGCGGCTATCCGAAATGCCGCCAATGACGTGACCCCCACCCCTGGGGGGGACATCAGCACAAAGTACCGTCATCCGAGATGGTGGTGATGGCGTTATCCAATATGGTGGCAGTGATGTCATCTGATGCCGTCATCCAAGATGGTGGCTTTTGGCGGGAAGATCGAATTTTGGCAGGAAGATAGGTCAATTGGAGTACCTCCACTAACCTCCCGATTGGCGGGAAAAGGACTCAACCTGCACTGGGCTGCTGGAGAGAGGAAGGAGCGTACTTTATTTATTTTGCAAGAGCACTTGGACTATATCCACTAACCTAAGTCATCCGACCGCCACCTCTTCCTAGGAAATGGCGGGAAGAGAACTCGGCCTGTGCTCGACATAAGTCTTTATTTTCCATGCACTATTTTATTTTAACAATTAGAGGCAGTACAGCCAACGAGTGTGGTCACCAAGGGGTCTGAAGCCAACTGACCTAGTACACAGTACCACCACCAGAGCACTTGGACTATATCCACTAACCTAAGTCATCCGACCGCCACCTCTTCCTAGGAAATGGCGGGAAGAGAACTCGGCCTGTGCTCGACATAAGTCTTTATTTTCCATGCACTATTTTATTTTAACAATTAGAGGCAGTACAGCCAACGAGTGTGGTCACCAAGGGGTCTGAAGCCAACTGACCTAGTACACAGTACCACCACCAGAGGGCTCTGTCATCCATTCCGTGACGTAATACGAGATGGTGGGGGAAAATGGCAGGAAACAGTGTGATCGCCATGGGATATGGAGTCCAACTGACCCAGTACACAGTACGCTGTCATCTGTTCCATGACGTAATCCAAGATGGTGGGGGAAAATGGCGGCAGACAGTGTCTCCACCAACAGAACTAAACTAACCTAGCACACACTACTGCCACTAGTGGGTGCTGTCATCCATCCTGTTATGTAATACAAGATGGCGGGGGGAAATGGCGAGAAACAGTGTGTTCACCACAAGGTCTGGAGTCCAATTGGCCTAGTACACAGTATCGCCACCAGAGATTGCTGTCATCTGTTCTGTGACCTAACCCAAGATGGCTGTCTGGAGGGGAAAGTGACTCAGCCTGTGCTGGGCTTCTGGAGAGAGTAAGGAAGGAGTTTACTTTATTTATTTTGCAACAATTTATTTAGGGAAGTCTTTTGGGAGATAGTATATTTATCACACTGACACAAAACACATGCTCTGACATGCTTGGGGTCACTCTACACAGCCTACAGACCTATAAAACTTTTAAATTACCGAAATAACACACTACAGGAACCCAAACAATTCCTAATTTAACAAAATAATTTCAGAACACAACACACAGACATGCAAACTCCTCCTAAATAATGCAGTATACTGATGTACAGACAAAATATCAACTCGTAAACTGTCCAAATAACACATAGCACAGCCTACAGACCTGCTCATGAAATAATGCAACAGACAAGCAATCAATGTGTGCAACCACCGCTACCTGTTTACTGGACCGCATAGTAGGCTACCGGCAGCCTTGGCAAAGTGACATGGCTGTCAGCTGCCAAGCCATGCACAGGTGCCCGTTCGGGTCCCTTAAGCATGAGGTGGCGGCATCCCTTTCATACCTGACATTTCCTCTCGAAATACGTGATCACCTAGGCACTGTTGCTGACGCGACTGGACTGGAGCGAAGACCTATTTGCAGAGTGCAGACGCTCCAAGGGCGTGCGCCCATCGAGGCCACTGCTGGACCCAAGCCAGTGCGATCCATTGTTCTCACGCTGCTGCTGTCTACAGCAACTGGGTGAAAGTTGGTTTTCTTCTTCTGAGTATACAGATAAAGTTCTTACAGTGTTTTACTGACATCACAGAACTCCAAGGCACGCTCACGCCGGCCACATACGTGAGACGCCTCTGGACAGCATGTGTATTTACCGCTGATGATGCGATACCTGTGGATTCTGTCACAGAGTAGCACGGGGTGCATTAATTATAAAAGCATTCTCGTTGTTTGGAAAGAGAGCACTCTCTAAGCACAGACAGGGATGAAATCTGAACAATGATGCAAACAGAATTCGAAGCACTGTCTTAAAGAAGAGAATTTTCGGTTTCCTGCAGCTACAGATCTTGAGATGTCCTAATGCCACAGTGGTGGACGAGTGACAGCATCCCTGACAGAGATGAGTGGTATTGATTTGATTTTAACAAGAGAGCTAAAACAGCTAAGGTCTAACCCACCACTGCCTACACCGAAACTAGGTTTATTGTGCGGTATCTAGTAAAGCCAACCAGTGCCCTTGAATAGTGCAAGGAGTCCCTCTACCAGTTTTTTGTTAGACACAATTTCTTCAGGTCTAGTTGTCCCGAAGATTCTGTATCTTTTACTCTCCAATGGCATGCAATCAAAGATTAGGTGTGATGCAGTTTCTTCACCCTCATCACAGATCATACATTTAGGGTCCTCTTTCATAATACCCATTGTGTGTAGGTGTTTTTTGAAGTTACCATGGCTGGTCACCAGTCCAGTCATGAGTTTGATCCCTTTCCTGTTCAATCCCAGGATTACAGAGCTTCTTTTAAAACATGGCTTGGGCATCATTACCTCATGAGTGGTATACTTCAACTTGTCTTTGAACACTTGCTTTCTCAAAACTTTCAGTACATACCTTGCCCTCATCTTGTTCGAATCTGTTAGTAGATGGATGACTTGTGAATGAATAGAGCATTACGATTGTATTTTGTACAGCTCACCACATTGTACGAACAATTAGACCCTGCAACATGCTCTACATATAGTCAAATACAGAAAGACTCTTATTCAATTACACTGCTCTTCCATTGAGGACAGGAACTTAGATACTAGAGCACGGAACAGATCTCCAACCCAGCAATATATCACCATGTACAGTGTCAATGAAGTAAACATACAATTCGTACCCTGTGCCATAAAAAATAAGTCCTTTTACATCATTCCTACATATACCACAAAGACAGACAGCACCCTATATGACTGATAGGTCGAAAATGCAAGCGGTCTAACATTATATCCCGTTAAAGTGCAGAATGTTGTAGCCTTAGAAGTGTGTGTGTTTCTCTCTTATTAATACCTTCCAGGTACTGATCCTAGACTCTAGAACAATACTTTAGAGTTGATAGCTTGGCTGATTTACATAAAAATGCATTGAACTCCACCCGTCTGAGGCTCTATCGCACATACAAATCATCTGTTTCTTGTTCTTCTTAACTGTCCGCCACTACATCATGAAAATTTGAAATCTGTTACTATACATCAAAAAGGAGTGCTAACCTCCTCGACATGGGTGCATCCCGAGAAATCTTGTGCCCTTGGAAGGGTGAGGACTTAGCAAGCTCCATTCATTCACGAGACATGGAGTATAGCAGTCAACATCGGGTCAGTTGCAGATTAAATCGGTAATGGTGCTGCAGGGCGGGTTGGTCAATGACAGTGTGAGGAGGGTCTTTCACTCTCTAATTTTACCCTAAGACAGCAAGAATGCTCTGTGACTCCCATACACATAGTGATAGATCATAAATTAAGCACTATGCTTGAGGTGTTAGAAATATGTAGAGCACTGTGTGATATGCTTTGATGGTGTACATGTTTGAGAATTAACAATGCATGGATGTAGTGCACGGTCATCTATCCACGTTTGCAATGATATTCGCAAAGTGGTTTAGCTATCATACTGAAATTGGGGAAACATGCTGTCGCATCATTGGTCAGTGTTGAAAATACTGTAAAACTGTTCGTACTATCAACTGTGATGCTTATTATTAGAGTACATCGATGGTATCTTTTCCATCCCTTCCATGCACTGGCACCCTGTTGGTTATCACATAATGATTGACTGACATCACTTGTTTGAGTTGGAGAAAGAGTTTTGGTAGATGGACAACAACTTTTGGGGTAAATAGCACCGAAAGTGATTGCATACATGACTTCAATTATGATGAATCAGTTGAAATGGAACATAGAGTCATCAGCTACTACATGACTATTACAGATGAGTTTAAATGTAGAGCTCATGAATCACTTTCGGATTGTAGTTTGGAAACCATCCACAACGTCGCGAAACTCCCCCAATTTGCTTATTTTGTAACTCTCTTTTATTTAAAATCATCCAGTGTTTGTGGCGTGTTATGGTAGCCGTAGTAACAATAAGATTATCATTGTGCAACATCTAGTTTTCTGCAAGAGGCCGTGGATCAGAATGTCTTAATGTCACTTTAGAATCTGACACAGACCTTGAAGTCATGGAAGAAAAACAAAATGCATGGCAGTGTACAAAGCATGTTACAGCAGGAAAAAATAATGTTTCAAACAACGAGACAGGACCACAGGGAGCATCTCTTGCGATTTACAGTATAGTCCGTGGGATACGATCATCCTCCTAAGGTACAGGTGACGGAACCTTAAACTGTCCTCTGCAGTGGATCAATAGCTGTATATTTAATACGATCATGCTGCACTGGCAGCAGCAGCAGTTTGACAGGTAAAGTCAGTGATGGATGGGGTGTCCCGTTAGGATTGCTAGGAGTAATGCTATTCTTGGAAGCGTCACAAGAACTCTCTCTCTGTGCCAAAACAACATTGCAGCTATACGTCATCACGCCAGCAACAGCGCCTAGGTGAGTTCTATATCGGACGAAATTAATGGAGATTTTACAGTTCACAATTTTTCTCTGTTGGATGGAAGAGAATAACGATGATAGCCTGGTGGGCTGATAGATGTGAATGGACGTGGATCTGCCTCAGACTGTAGTATATGTACCTAGTTTGGAGGCACACCACAATGCGTGCATTTCCACCGAATAGTCAAAACACGGTCCTGTTGCACTAACTCAGGTCATTCTGTTTCTACATGGGTTGCAGAAGGTGCTGGATATGGCTTTCTCCGACTTCTGCTCAGTTCTGACTTAAACTGGAATGATCACATGTGCAAAGCTGCAGAAACAGGAGCAGGATTTGTAGGGACTGACTAAAACCATGTTGGAATTTTACTGTAGCAGATAGGTTAGAGAAAGGTGACTCGTTTCAAGATATGAGAGTGCCAGAAATGTGATTCACTTGTGGCCGTGATCCAATGCAGGTAAGTGGTTGAATGGAAGGACTTGATTCCAAATCATAGACATCATTTCTAGCGGACAGAGTAACACTAGGGATCTGAAAAGCTAGTGTACATTTCTTATGACCTCAATCAGCACACCAATAAATGTGTGAGTAGTAGGGGATGTATGATAGATTCTCCTTGAGCATCAGGCTTATAAAGTAAGTGTTTGTGTTCCGACATGTGCAAAGGAGATGACTGTGGAATATTGTGATGGCAGAGGGAAGAGTATGTCAAGTCAAGAATAGTACAGATATTTCTATTTCCAGAGTCACAGCCGTCAGCAGGGTGTACTTCCAATACTTTGCTCATTGTCAAATGCCATTCAATTGAGACTGCGACCGTAACATTTAATTGTGAGTACAATGATAAAACGTATATGTGACTGGTTTTCTAGGATTATTCTGCTACTTGTGCTTGGCATGCAGCGCAGGTGACGGAAATGATTTACGTTTCCCATTAATGGGGGTCTGCCTGAATGGAGAGGGCTGCTGGAATGTAGGAATATAGATGACTTAACTGTGTTGTCCTCTAGACGACCGAATAGCGAACTGATACTTAGTATTTGTTGGATAGCTTTCGTAATCGCATGGAAAATTGAGAAGATTGAAAATGGAGGTCTGTTTGCGCTAGACTGTTATTCACTCCCATGCAAATTTTTCGGTTGACTGCTTCTGCACATTTCACACCTTTATTTAGTTGAGGGAACATCGATTGTGGTGTGTACGTGGAAGACATGTTTGCTGGTTCTATAGACATGAGAAACATATTAGTTGACTCTGTAAATCATATGGATGATTTGGAATCTGCTACATCACAGATATCGGTATTCACATATGGAAATATCAGTTTCCTCTATTTGTTTCGAGTTCTCACATAAAGGTCTTTGCAGACGGGATAAGTTTCTAGTTACTCAGTGGTCTATGGCATGCTCCAGCTTCCTAAAGTTTCGGGTTTGTAGAGAAATAATTTCATTTCTATATCTTCCAAATTATGTTGCGTGAGTGATCGGCAGTATACTGTTGTGTGTTTGATACTGAGAAGTACTGCGAAAATGGTATAATATTATTGCAAACCATGCAGAAATACATGTGTTCTTGTAATCCCAGAATCTACAGATGGGTGTAGAAAAGTAAGCGAGCAAGCAGGTCTGGACCAGAAACAGTAACGTGTTTGTGGCGAGGGGGGAATGAGCCGGAATTTGTAGAAGAGTTCTGAGAGTAACTTCAGTCCGCTGAGGGCACTCTGGTCACCCGTCGGGGATGGATGACTACCGACCTCGCAGGGAAATATCTAGTGATGTGAGGAGTGTACAGGGTGCTGTCTGTCTTTGAGGTATATGTACAAATGATGTAAAAGGACTGATTTTGTTTGGCACGGGATACAAATTGTATGTTTACTACATCAACACGGTACGCGGTGATACATTGCTGGGATGGAGATCTGTTTCACGCTCTAATATTCAAGATCCTGTCCTCAGTGGGGGAGCAGTGTAATTGAGTAAGAGACTTTCCATATTTGACTATATGTAAGGCATGTTGCAGGGTTTATTGTCAATGCAATATGGTGAGTTGTACAAAATACAATCATAATCCTCTATTCATTCACAAGACATCTTTTGTACCGGGATGTAGGAGCATCTACAAACAGATTCGAACAAGATGAGGGCAAGGTATGTATGGAAGTTTTGAGAAAGCAAGTGTTCAAAGACAAGTTGAAGCATACCACCCATCTCTGGTGGGGATGCTGTCACCCATCCACCACTGTGGCATTAGGACATCTCAAGATCTGTAGCTGTAGGATGCCAAAAATTGCGGCCATTTTTTTCTCTCAATATTTGAAGATTTTAAACATGGCTGAAACAGTAACTGTTGAAATTCTTCGCGGTAAATGATAACAGCCAAACAGTTGCAGGATAAAGATTCATTGAAATTCTTGACCACGGTTTCAGTATATACCTTCATCAGAAGTAAAATATACCTGAACAGGAAGACACCTTCATTAGCAAAAACTTTGCATTGGAACTGAGAGAGAATATACACTATAGCTTAAGTAACAGTAAAATTATCAGAGTATTATAAGCACAAAAAATTTTAGTCACTTACTAAAATCACATTCTGCACTGGAGATACGTAAAACAATTGTGCCAAAGGCGTCGTCAGTAGTTAAAACATCATCTCCATTTATACAACATAATTATGGACAGAGGGTTGATGCGAACAAAGCATAGTATCATTACCTCGCCTGTGAACTAGAGTGAAGAGTGTGTGAAAGCCCTAGGGCAGACAGTTACACCGAGAAAGGGCACTTGTGGTATGTGCGAGACGCTTGCGCACATTAAAACCCACGGATGCCTACACATACACATCAAAATTATTATAAGTTGTGCTAATTCAAACCTTCTGTCTTAATAAATAAAACATATCACAACAATTTAAAAACATCTACATAAAATAGAAAATATGAAACCAATTTTTCCTGTGTCCTAGTGTCAAGCAGATGAAGCTTGCGCTACGGAA
Organism: Schistocerca cancellata; assembly: GCF_023864275.1. Taxonomy (NCBI): domain Eukaryota; kingdom Metazoa; phylum Arthropoda; class Insecta; order Orthoptera; family Acrididae; genus Schistocerca; species Schistocerca cancellata. The sequence goes on from NC_064626.1 coordinate 741,023,072, forward strand.
CACATCTAACGAGAGAGGGCACTAGTATTATGCGCATAACTTAAAAGGTAAAATACATACTAGCAAAAACAACCAAATTGTTCAAGTAAACCGAAAACATCTGTCGTTGTGAATAAAAACCTAACAGAGTCATTTAACCACAGAGTCATTTAACCCAAAAATCATATTGAGAATTCTGAAGTAGCCATGAATGATCTCACTGAAAATGTAGCGTTCACTAATAATGACAGCAGTGGAGACGTTGATTTAGTGGCAAACAATGGTAATGTAAACCCAGGATTTGTAGTACCTAGTCAAAACGAAATCATTCACTGGAATGACGAAGCCAGAGAAATGGACTCTGATGTTGACATTACTAATGAGACTGTAGCTGAGTTACGTATATTAAGTCTTGGTACAGGGCAACAGCTGATATTTTACCATCTCAGGTTGATTGTCAGGATATAAGATCTATACTAAAATTAATTTTGCAAGAACAATTAAGTAAAGCACTCAAGAAAATGGAAACGGGATTAAAAGAAAGTAGGGAGGAATTAAGTAAAACAATAGACACAGGATTGAAAGAAAATAAGGAGGAATTAAGAGATGTTAAGGCAGAAATATCTCAAATTAACGGTAAACTCAACACTTTGGAACAAAAGATCATACATCTTGAAGCTAAAACTGAGGGATGTTGCAGGAAAATACATTATGAAACAAAAGAATAGGGTATAAAATTAGAAACCTGTAAGTCAAAAATACGGGGACCGATCAAATATAAACGAGATTTTATTTTTTTCTTTAAATTCATTTATTGAATAACTCAAGGAAATTATAATTTATTTTTCCACACAGTCTCCGGCTTTGGAAATGCATTTGTCCCAGCGTATGGGCAGCTTTTTGAAGCCCTAATCATAAAAAGAACTGAGTCGTGTCTCCAGCCAGTTGCGCACGAACTCTTTCACACTGACGTCATCTTCAAATCGTCGCCCTCCTAGAACTTCTTTACGCGGTCCGAATAAATGGAAATCGCAGGGCGACAAGTCCGGGCTGTGAGGAAGATGATCGAGTGTAGTCCAGTGCATTTCCTGCAGCTTGGAGACAGTTAGAGCTGCAGTATGGGGTCGCGCATTGCCGTGGAGGAGGACGACCTGTCGAATCGGTTGGTCTCGTGCTTGGCGGCGGTATGCAAATCTCGCCTTGTTCAACAGTTCGCAGTGGCAAGCAGCATGGATTGTGCGTCGCTTATGCAAAAAATCAATTAGCAAAGTGCCTTACTGATCGAAAAAAAACTGTTGAAATAACCTTGCCAGCTGACAGTCGAGTCTTGGCTTTCACCACTTGCTTCCGCCACTCCTTGCTGGTTTGTTTGGATTCTGGAGTGTAGTGGTGAACCCAGGTTTCGTCGCAGGTGACGATCCGATTCAAAAATGCATCACCGTCTTCCGCAAACCTTGCTGTAAGCCTCTGACAGACCTCCAAACGTCTCAACTTCAGATTTTCGGTCAAACGTTTAGGGACCCATCTGGAACACACTTTATCGAACTGTAGGTCGTTTGTGATGACTGCTTGACAGCACTAATAATTGATTCCGACTTTTTGTGCAATTTCCACTGGGGACCAGACTGCACAATAACAATAACCCTGGGTTCAGTGTGCGGCGGCGGTGGGGCGGGTGGTCTGCTGAGGCGTGTTGTGGGGTTGTGAGCCACTGAGGGCTACAGTGGGACAAAGCCTCTCCATCGTTTCTAGGTCCCCGGTTCTAATACACAATACAATGTAATAGTACTGTTTTGTCACATCCAGATTTAAATTTACCTTCTTGCATTTTTACTGACCGTTTAGAATACAGGTTGGGAGCTCATCTTTGTTAAGTCATAGAAAACGGAGATACAGTGGAAATAAAATCAATTCATTTTGCCAGTTGTACTAAACAAATGGAGAGAAGATATTCAGTAACAAAAAACGAAACTTTAGCAGTAGTGTGGGGGTTTAAGATATTCAGATACTATGTTATGGAGAGGAAAGTAAAAGTGCTTACGGACCACGAGGCTCAATCATTCCTGATGGATTATAGGCTACATCATAACAGACTAACGAGATGGGCTTTAGCGCTTTAGGAGTAAGATTTCAGCATAGAATGCTTGCCAGGGGAAAGCAATACAGTGGCTGATGCATTATCCAGATTGCCTGTGGGCATGGATAAAGCTTATTTTAATGATTCAAGGCAGAAAGAAGACTCCATGTTACACCTAACAAAAGTGAAACACGAAGAAAAAATGAAGAGCATATTAAAAAATATGAGAAGGGAACAATAAGGATGACACTATTAAAATGATAAAAGCTGATTGGAGTAGAAAGGCGAATGACAAGGTGAGGAAGCACTATGTTATACATCAAGACGTGTTGTATCGCAGAAAAGACCCTGACAAACAGCATGGAAGGTCTGTTGGCCAGAACTTGAAATTGAGAGGCTACTGTGGTTCATACATTTCACATATGCTCATTTGGGTGCCAAGAAATTTGCGGAAAAAATTAAGGAAAGTTGCTATTTTAATAATACAGAAAAGAGGGACACAAAATTCTAAAATCATGTGATGTACGTCCGAAAAGAAAAACTTTACACTCCAGCAGTAAAGTGAAAATGTATAGCATGGTCCCAACAAAAATACTGGAAAATCTCGGAGGCCACCTCACAAAGGGGGTACAAATACCTGTTCATTGTGTTACACATGGTCTCGAAACATGAAAATTATATGCACTAAGAAAGGCTAAAGGTAAGTCTACATCTACATCTATATCTACATCTACATGGATACTATGCAAATCACATTTAAGTGCCTGGCAGAGGGTTCATTGAACCACCTTCACAATTCTCTGTTATTCCAATCTCGTGTAGCGCGCTGAAAGAACACCTACATCGTTCCGTACGAGCTCTGATTTCCCTTATTTTATCTTGGTGATTGATCCTCCCTGTGTAAGTCGGTGTCAACGAAATATTTTCGCATTCGGAGGAGAAAGCTGGTGATTGGAATTTCGTGAGAAGATTCCGTCGCAACGAAAAACGCTTTTCTTTTAATGATGTCCAGTCCAAATCCTGTATCATTACTGTGACACTCTCTCCCATATTTCGCGATAATACAAAACGTGCTGTCTTTCTTTGAACTTTTTCGATGTACTCCGTCAGTTCTATCTGGTAAGGATCTCACACTGCGCAGCAGTGTTCTAAAAGAGGACGGACAAGAGTAGTGTAGGCAGTCTCCTTAGTAAGTCTGTTACATTTTCTAAGTGTCTTGCCAATAAAAGGCAGTCTTTGGTTAGCCTTCCACATAACATTTTCTGTGTGTTCCTTCCAATTTAAGTTGTTCGTATTTATAATACCTAGGTATTTAGTTGAATTTATGGCTTTTAGATTCGACTGATTTTTCGTGTAACCGAAGTTTAACGAGTTCTTTTTAGCACTCATGTGGATGACCTCACACTTTTCGCATCATTCTGATATTTCTTCTAAATCCTTCTGCAGTTTGTTTTGATCTTCTGATGACTTTATTAGTCGATAAACGACAGCATAATCTGCAAACAACCGAAGACGGCTGCTCAGGTTGTCTCCCAAATCGTTTATATAGATAAGGAACAGCAAAGGGTCTATAACACTACCTTGGGGAACGCCAGAAATCACTTCTGTTTTACTCGATGACTTTCCTTCAATTACTACGAGCTGTAACCTCTCTGACAGGAAATCACAGATCCAATCACATAACTAAGACGATATTCCATAAGCACGCGATTTCACTACGAGTCACTTGTGTGGTACAGTGTCAAAAGCCTTCCAGAAATTCAGAAGTACGGAATCGATCTGAAATCCCTTGTAAATAGCACTCAGCACTTCATGTGAATAAAGATCTAGTTGTGTTTCACGAGAACGATGTTTTCTAAACCGAAGTTGACTGTGTGTCAATAGACAATTTTCTTCGAGGTAATTCATTATGTTCGAACACAATATATGTTCTAAAATCAGTCTCAAATAAGATTAAGAATGACTACGTAATGAATGTAGGTAAGCCAGAGAGGTTCATCAGTGATAATGGATCTCAATTTATATCAGAGTACCGGAAAAATACGTTGTGGGACCTTAAAATAAAACCTATATACATACCTAAGTAGCATCCATAACAAAATATTAGTGAAAGAGTTATGAGAGAACTAAATAGGCTGTTTAAGCCATACTGCTCTAGAAAACATCACGAGTGGGTAAATTGCGTGGAAGAAGTTGAGAGAATTATGAATGAAGTTCCTCATTCTACCACCGAAATACCGCCACAACAATTAATAGATGAAATCTAAGTCACCAAAATGAAAAATATAATGACTACTAAACCCCATGGGGTAATAACGTTCTTTGTATTGGCTGCTAATTGACGATTACCTGGTGCCCGAGTTAACTGACACATACTTCATTTTCCTTTCGTGCTGTTAGTTCTTCCCCTTCTTTCACTCAGAACTATTATCTGTCTTCTTTAACATTCTTCACTAACAAGGTTAAGATGAGCAAACTTCTTACACTGAATGTTACATACAGAAACAAGCTATGACAAAAACAAAGTAATCCAGCAGAAAAAAACATTTGCATAGCACGGGTAAAAAACAAACATTTACTGCAATTATGTTGACAGGTCAGAGTATAAGAAATAAAGACTTACAGATACAACAGCAAGAGAACACAGTATATAGTCACAAGACACCAGGAACATTTTAATGCGCATAACAAAAACATGTTATACAATATGCAGTGGAACAATTTTTAAATATTTACAACAGCGATAAACAATCCTCTACGTCTGAAAACATTTTAAGAATAGGAAAGCTAGATGAGGGCTATTATATGTTACACAGATGAAAAATGCATAAAATTTAGCTGCAGGCCGCAGAAGAAGACGACGACGCTAACCCAGGTGAGTGGATATGACAATGTACAAAGAAACAATTCTGGTAGAAAAAAGTAATGGAAATAACTTAATGTTGTCTTGAGATGACGTACACTTGTGTCAAAATAGACATATCGTTGCTCTTTAGTATGAAGTGAAAAGGCGAAGTGGTTTCCACTATAATGAATTATGATACACTGATAGGCTAGGAATAGTCCGGCCAAAGAGGTTTATGGTAAATGGAGAGTTGTGGTTATTAGGCGATAGGGAAGTCTGCCAATTGTTTTCGACGAGAGAAAATAGGTAAATAGGGAATTACAGATTAGGCGACAGAAAAGTCGGCCAATTGTGTGCATAGAGGGAGAAAGGATAAGTGTGGTTATTAGGCGACATGAAACTTGGCCAATCATTTATGAAGAGTGAGGGAGGAATGACAAAAGGCGACGTCCAAGTCGGGCGCTAAGTACTATTTATGGGCGAAGGGGCGAAGTGGTTTCCGCCAACTATTTTATGAAATACAAAGGAGTAGGCAGATTGTTCACATAAGTCACAACAATTACATGGAATTCTCATAAAAGGCATAAACTTAGTAAATAAGGTTTAAATAGGTTTCAAAGAATAAATCTTTTGGGGTTTCGGCTGTCAGTCAGGACGTGTCCGATGCCGCGCGGCTCTTCTCAGCTTGCCCGGCCATTGCCGCTCCCATCATTTAAACATTTTTTTAAAAAGATTTTTAGATTTTAACTACCGCTTTCACCAGATGACAGTATATTGGACGTGAATGGTGGGGAGTGGCTACAGGGCGGTGTTCAACGTTACTATGTTATAAATAACGTTGCCTGAGAATGCACCGATAAGTGGTGTTGAAACCGGTCGCGGATTTAATAAAAATCATTCGTACAGCCAGTGCGGAATTTTCTTTGGAAAAAAGTCGAAGTTTGGCTGCGGCTGCCCGCCCTACAAAACAACTGGTTAGTTGTCGATCAAATTACTCTTTTCAAAGTCACATATAATAACATATCTACGTTCGTATGTTCGTCTTTCCAGGTTGCCAGTACGAATCGTCTTATAACCGAACCCTAGACCATCAGGGGCTAAAGTAGTTCTCGTAAAACGACGGTATATGATCAAAGTAACCCCCTCGCATACAGTGCAGTATGCTGTAACTCCTTTCGGAAAATTGTTGTAAAGGTCTACTCACAGCTACAAGAAATTAACTGCTCATTTGGAAAGGGGATACAAAAATCGGTTGATGAGTATGAGTTAAAATATAAGAATTTTGCCATTAATTCCTAAAAATCTGGAAACTTTGCCTTATATAAAAAGCTTTTGCCTCTTGTGACGAAGACCTACGCGCAAGGGAACAAATTTCTTTTGATAACCGACGCGTTATTAGCATAAACAAATCCACAGGTATACGACGAGTTTTTTTTATTTTTTTTAAGTGGTGAAGTACTGGCACCGATCAGTATTAAAACGATTCCGCCCAAACGTACTCCTACAGTGAACCCAGTGGCACCTTTTTTCATAATCAGGCAAAGAATTTGATCGAAAAGCTACAAAACTGCTATTATCTCATCGAGAGAGAATAAGAAATCACATCCCGAGAAGAATGCATCACAATACGTTCCATTGTACATCACCAGCTATCCTCGCCATCATATAGCGAAATGATGCGTTACGCGTGCCAAACTGTGCAATGAGAGAGAATCTTTTATGAATGTGAACGAAGTTTGTTTTTCTATAGAAACTTTGAAACAACAATACAACTGTAAAAACCCTGCGTTTACTATGTATGCAAGATGCTGAAAAAATTACTGCACCCCTGTTTTTACGGAATCAACCAAGCACTTGTATATCATCAACTGTGAAATAATAATAGTATCTAATTTTATATACTAAGTCCTCATTTATCCCTTACAAATACTTGCTGGAGATTTATTTGCAATCCCAAATTATCCTTTGCCCTTCCTTTTCATGCCTCTTACGAAAATATTAACAAATACAATATGTTGAGCTTTATTTCAGGTTATTTGCACTGTTTTAAACGCATAAAACTGAAAAGAAAACAAAAAGAATCCGCGCATAGTCACTCGACCTCATCGACTCGCAGCCGGCCGAGCGGTTCTAGGCGCTTCAGTCCGGAGCCGCGCGACCGCTACGGTCGCAGGTTCGAATCCTGCCTCGGGCATGGATGTGTGTGATGTCCTTAGGTTCGTTAGGTTTAAGTTCTATGGGACTGATGACCTCAGATATTAAGTCCCAAGTACTCAGAGCCATTTTTTTTCATCGACTCGCGGTTTACAGGATCACGGAAAAATTGAAAAAACTGAAGCGCCAGGCGCATGAATCCAGACGCAAATCATCCCACGAAAGTCCGCTTGCAAAGTTTCAAGAAACAGCCTCAACTGAGAAATCTGCAACCTCACACTTAACGCTCTGGTACGGAGCGCGCTGGCAGGAGTAATTATGGGGCGCACTGTGGTATTTAAGGAATTATTTTTCACATGTTTAATACACGAATGGAACGTGTTGAATCCTAACATGTCGTAATATTGAAAATATCGTGCGCCGCGCGCTTCAAAGTGGTTTGCAGATGTAGAGATCAAAATCAGTCACGGTACAGAACAGTTTGCCGCACGGCGGAAGCTGTAGTGTATGAAACAGGCCTAAAACATCAACAAATATTTCTCTAAATGCTGCGTACTTTCCATTTCAATGTGTTGGGGTTTAGTGACTTTGGCGTTGCCTTGGAAATCCTTGCAGAATCAGTACTTAAACTCAGCCACCGCAGCGTGCTGTGGAAAAAAAACATTTGTTGACGTTCTAAACTTCGTCGAAAGACAGGCCTGTCACATGATTAGTCTCCAAATCGTCTTTAACAAATTCGCTCAAACTGGACGCGTGACAGACCTTTAACCGCCAGGGCAGGTCACACGCCCTAAGGCGTATACGTGGCGCTCTGCTGTTGTCGCCGGCTGCCACACGGTAGGTAATGCGTAGAGGGTTACGTTTAAATTATGGTTTGCGAGTGGCCCAAGAACGCAGAAGGTGCTCCTTTACTCTTCTTTTATTATTACACTACTGTCTGCGCCACTCACGACTGACACTCTGACATAGCGTCGGCCGCGCCATTCGCTCAGATTTGGTTCAAAATGGCTCTAGAGCACTATAAGACTTAACATCTGAGGTCATCAGTCCCCTAGAACTTAGAACTACTTAAACCTAACTAACCTAAGGACATCACATACATCCATGCCCGAGGCAGGATTCGAACCTGCGACCGTAGCGGTCGCGTGGTTCCAGACTGAAGCGCCTAGAACCGCTCGGCCACACAGGCCGGCCTCAGATTTGGGACTTGATATCGGACTCCTAATGCAGGTTGATCTTCGAAATGTGTGAAAGAAGTAAATGATTCGCAGTTCTGAAGTTTCCAGAAGCATGTACGATTATGCTTACAGAGGGGAAGACTTCACTTAAATGATATGACACAAAACATTAGTAAAATCGATGATTTGTGACAGAAAAACGCGTAATGAATAGAAAAATAAAATAACGTTTTACTGTTTGCAGATGACAAGCTGTAGACTGCGTAATAGCCCTAGAGCTACTAGCACAAGCACCCAATAGTTTCGTGTGAGGTACGTAAACAAATGTGTTATACCCTAGCCAGTAATGCCAACCGAGCCCGCTGCCAAAAGGTTGGCAGCATCAAAGTCCGGACGCCGTCCGCATAAGCAGCGCCAGCGATACAGAAAATCGCCGCAAGTCTGCGCGCGCCACCGCTGGCTTCTGGCTTCGTAAGCGCTGGAGTCGCGAGCGCTAGGACAGTTCTGTATTCGCCGCTCAGTTGTATACTCGCCACCGATTTGTGTACTTGCTAGTCAGTTGTGTGTTCATCGCAGCAGAGTTGTCTGTCGTCAGCCGACGCTGACCTAGCCGCTCCGACTCGAACTAGACAGATTTCTGTAGACACGGAGTTCACTACTGTGTTTCTGTATCTTCGTTAATAAAGATAAGTACCGACTTTTATTTAATCAGAGTGTTTGGGTTTTCATCTTTCTGTTCACTGTTCCAGCGGACGCCGCCACAAAAAAAATGCATACATCCACTTTATTTCCAAATGTACTACAAAACTAGAACCTTTAGCCATATCGTAAATAAACAACATATTGTGCTTCAAGTCAATGCTACATGTCTCAACCCTCTACTGTGTACAAACCAATAAAAAATACGTAACAATTATCGCTCGTCTTTGTAATGTAAATATTTTTACCAAAAATTTCCTTAGTGGATAACAATTTTGAAGAAGAAAAATAAACAATTAAACCCACTGACGATAGCACAACAAGTGCTAAAACATGTCAGGGTTAAAACAAAACTACTAAGGTGTCTTGCATAAGGCGAAATTCCTCTCTAATTACCTCATACTCGATGCGATTACTCGCGTAAAGCAGCCGATATGAACGGTAAATAGCTCATTGTACCCTATGGCCTGAGGTTTTCTGATTAAGATTACATCAAAGAGGAGGAGGAGTCGTAGCCAGCTACTACGTCATGGGGTGACTTCTTTTGCAGGCTGTTTCGGACATAAGCCCATCTCTGAACGGCACCGAGCGAGGTGGCGCAGTGGTTAGCACACTGGACTCGCATTCGGGAGGAAGACGGTTCAAACCCGTCTCCGGCCATCCTGATTTAGGTTTTCCGTGATTTCCCTAAATCGCTTCAGGCAAATGCCGGGATGGTTCCTTTGAAAGGGCACGGCCGATTTCCTTCCCCATCCTTCCCTCACCCGAGCTTGCGCTCCGTCTCTAATGACCTCGTTGTCGACGGGACGTTAAACACTAATATCCTCCTCCTCCTCTGAACGGCAGCGTACCGCACATTTCTTACGCGAAAATTACACACACTTCATCAACAGACATTATTTCAATATCATACAAACTACAACTTGTTTCCAGTGCTTTATTTATTATTTATTGCGAGTTCCGTTTATCTCAATAACACATAGCTGCTAGGACATGGATCGAGTCAGTATTATCACAATATTTACAAATCAATTAAGTGCAGTGTGATTGCTTCATGACAAAAATCATAGCAACTAATGTTAATCGTAGTACATGAACAGAAAAAACAATTTTTATACAAACACTGCGAGTCATTCATATTAGTAATAGTTGACATCTATGTTTGCGTTAAATGGCTCAATCATTTATACAAAAAAATGCTACAGAAAAACTTGCTCATTTGCACTAAAAATAATTAATTGAATAGAATGAACTCTGTAGCAGGTAGTCCTTCAATCTGCTCTTGAATTTCGCTACTTCAAGAGCAACACTTTTGATGTTTCTAGGTAGAGCACTGTAAACTTTGATGCCCGAATAGTTGGCTCCTTTTGTACAAGGGTAAAGTTTGATCGATGAAGGGTAAAGTTTGACTGGTTACTATGTAAATCCTCTCTTGATACTGTATTGTAGCTATGATATTCATGATTGATTTTGAAGAGAGTGATTTTTAGTTATGAGACATGCAAGAGAGAAGAGATACTGAGATGTCACTATAAAACCTGGTGATTCCCAACGAATTCCTGCACGGGTGTTTTGGATGCACACTGCTTCTGATGCTTACTGCTATCCACTGAGCGTTATTTTATTTTTTGCCTTGGGCACGTCACCCCAGATGATGATGTCGCAATGCAACAGTGCACGGAAATATCGAAACTATCGGCGTCCTTATGTGTAGATGGTACAATTATGCGTAAAGCAAACCCTACAGCGTGAAGTTTTTTTTTTTTTTTCAGGTATAAGATGTGGTTTGACCGGTGTAATTTTCTATCGAGGTACTCACCCAGTAACTTAACAGAGTACTGTAACAAAAGAAAAGAAAGAAAAGGTTATCTCATTAGAACCACTTAAAGTTCGCGCTAAAGTCCAGGCGGCCGTCTGAAGATGAATTTACCCTTACTGGTTTCATAAAAGCCTATGTCTTAGTCAACAAAATTTGAGCTGATTGCGACGTTTTCCTCACTAGGATAACTGTGCAGATATCCTCGCACAGTAATAGTGGATGCGAGAAATCAGTTAGCGGATACAGGGAATATAAAATTAGGTAATTTCACTACTGGCGTACTATTATTTACACAGTAAATGTGCGTAATAATAGTTCAGTCAATGGTGAACAACTACTCGTCTTTCACGGCAAGTGAAATGGAATGTAGAGGGGTAGGGGTTGCTAATTACTCGGAGTGAGATAACGGTACGCCACGATAAGTCGGGGGTGGGGGAGGGGGTTGCAGGACTCCCTGCCAGACGCCGCTCCGGCCGCCAGTCTGTTTTTGTCAGCCGCCCGTGCAGGACAGGAGCCAAGCAACTAGCAGAAGACGATGGACCGGCAGCCCGCGATGCTCTGCCGTTTGGCGGTCGGCGTAGGACGGCTCAGGAGGTTGACCAGGGGTGGGTGCAGCCAGCAAGGTAAACACCCACCATTCTGTCGTTGTTTGTCGTAGCTGTAGCGTCATTAGTAAAGTGTCTGTGTAACGAAATTCCCAGAAAAGATCTCTTTTTGGCTGTGTGCGTTCAGGGAACACCTCGCACTGGGTTACGCGTAGTTTGCTGCTAGCTTTTGTACTGCAGAACTTTTCAAAGAATCCATCCTTTGCTTAACAAAGTACACGAACTCTTCGGAAGACCGTGGGAGGCGGGATAGAATCGTGTGGGTGGTGTGACAAAACGCGTGCTATACATCTTTTACAAAGCAAAAATCTACGAGTCTGCTTGGGATACATATCAACAATTGAACTCATGGCTTAAAGACAATAGGCTGCTTCTTAATTGAAAAAAGGCAGTTGGACCACCTTTCGTACTTCCATCAATATCGGTGGACAATAATAACGTTGAATTTGGCCATGAAACTAAATCTTTGGGGGTTTCTATAACTGACACCCTTGCTTGAAAAAAGGCACGTAGATTTAACTAGCACAAAACTCAGTGAAGTATGTTTTATGATCATATCAATAAGAAATGCTACAAACATTAGTACACTGTATTATGTTCTTCTCCACTCGATGCTTGGTTATGGGATTATTTTTTGGCCTCAAAGTAAATCACTATTTAAGAAGCTGAATATATGGTCCCTTCTGTGCCAATACAGACTTGCAACATTACAGTTCCCTACGAAAAGCATTAACCAACTTGACAGAAATATTGATTGTCACGATCATGACAAGTTCCAAAACCTCTTTAAGAGTAATTCCCCATTCAACAAATTTGCACATTAATGGTGTTAAATGTATGGGAATACAATTATATAATCTTCTTCCAGCAGCAAGAAACTCAAATCTGACCTGTCCAAATAAACACCAGTAGGCTATAAAAAGACAGTCTTCAATTACGTTAATATCATATACATCTTACGCTATCCGTTGAAATAAAAGTAAATGAATTTAACAATGTTACTGTTGGAGTTTACAAGTCATCTTGCCAAGTCTTGCAGCACATAATAAACCATATTAAGCTGTAGCTATTAGAACCTCTGCTGTATAGGTAAAAGGAACACTACCAATGTTCCTGCCTGCTGTTTGTAAAGAGCCATTAGTAAAAATTGTGTGAAAATACTGTATGATATTCAAATTGTGTATGTTGCAATATGTACCAACAAAAAAATTTCATTCGCGAGCTCGGCAGAAATTCTTGTTTTCTCCGTTAACTCACTCAGTACCGTACCCCACGTTTATAATACAGCCACTGTACTTTTTATGAAACAAATAATAGGGCAATTGGTTTAAAAACAGTTCATAAATAGCTATAAACTAGTACAGGAAAAATTATTTAGGCTGCGAACTTATTAAATTCTTACAAATTGCTAAGCACTGTACACAGCTGAGAATGAGCAAGACCCTGACTGTGCTCCTTATTCTGTATTACAAACACATAAAATCGTTCAGTTCATAGATTTATTTTACAGTCCTACTATAAAATGGGCTATCAAGCAGCTACACACTTTTACGAGACATCTTCAATGGACGTACCGAGCAGGTTGCCATATGGCAATTTATGTGACTTGAGAGAATTCTCTTTGTGTGAGTTCCCAGTTTTAGTGAGTCTGTGCCTTTGAATATGATTTTCTGCCCACGTCCGGGTGGTTGCGAAAGCATGCAGTGTTGTAGTTTAAATCTTCTCACATGTACGTTATCACATTTTTGGTTTCTTTAGTAACTGTTTCATACTTCGTGAGGTGGGAAAGAAGTTCATCTTTTGATGTATTGGCTAAGTAGTACGGGATGCTATTGGAGCATTGTTGATAGGGTGCACGTTTTCCTGGTCACGAAGATATTATAATGCTTTTATATTGCACTGATGTAAAACCGCTACTAACGCAAGCAGAGAAAATTTCGTTGAAGTTTTGTGGAGCTACGAACAGCATGTGACACCACCAACCAAATTACAGCGCGGAATAAATTACTTCTTGTACGCTACTTCTACCGCTACCGATAGGCAAACTTCAGTCAGTCACCGTTTATTGTCACAGACTGTAGAAGTAGCTCTTAAGTAATTTCGTAAATTCGTCCAGAAAAGAAGTTCTTGGATTCTTAAACTGCGTAGTAGCTTCGACCTCATCAGCTTTTCTGTTACACTCCAGCCTATTAGACGTGTCATCACATGTGTGCGATAGTCATGGACGCACCTCTTGCAATTATGTCATAAAATGAAGAAGTCAAAGAATATGTGGATACTTGCAAGCAAAGTACCGGTATCTTTTGAAATGTGTAACTGCTGTGATATTTATTACTTTTATTTATTTAATTATTCTTTACCTCTGGTAAGTTGGTGTTTTTCTGATGAGATTATTGGGTGCATCTCACAATTAATTATGAAGGCCGCGACCTTCATTTCAAAATCTTACAAATTACTCACCACTGTTCATAGTGCGTGCAACGCCTTGACTATGGTTCTCATACCGTATTGCAAAAATGTAAACACGCAGATGCAACATTTGTTTCTAGCTCCATTTAGCTTGTTACATTAAGTCTAATATGAATACAATGTATAAACAATACAGAAAACAGGGTTACACTAACAGTCAAACAGAAGGTTATTTGTGGATGCGCGTCAGTGCAAGCCATAAAAAATGTGTACTGTGCCCAAGCAGAATCGCTACTAAGGTATGGTTTATTTTGTTGGTTAAATTCGCCACCCTGCAAAAGCCGTTTGTTTCATTGCACAAAAAAGAATTTAAGAGCCAAGGAAAGTACAGCACCTTGATCTTCATGGGCCTCCATTGAAAAAAAGGTTTATATTCTTCAATTACCATGCCTCTATATCTTAGAAACAAAGATGTATACAAGGAAAATCACAGATAACAACAGCAAGATTGGTCCAAACATCCGATAATACAACACAAGGAATAATCAAGATTTTCATGTGCAGTTTGCACATACAACACTAAAACAAAAGGTCACCTGCAAGCAGGAAGAGAGCTGTACAAGAAATTACTTTTAAAAAAATTAAGGCAGTAACTGGTTTGCATACATCCAAAACTGCAGCAAGTTACTGCTTGGTACAGAATTGCTACTATAGTGTTTACGAGTTTTTTCTATTATGTAAATATGTGAAAAAAATTTAATTGCTTATACAGTTCAGGCCAAAATAAGGAATGTGCATGTATAAATTTGTGTAGTCTATGTATGTGAGTGAGGGAACACAAGTCCATGGCATACCATCCTGAGATCATCACCATCTACAGCTTCTGATTGTGTACGAGGAAAATCTTTGTGTTTATCTACTTATGCAGTACATTTACATGCTCTTCCCACATAAGACCCTTTTCTATGACAGTTCCTACATATTTTATGCTGTTTACTTCTTTAACTGTCCCTCTATTCATTTTAATATTTACATTATACACTCTGTTTATTTGAAAAAACTACATTTATTGCTTTAGACTTATTTATAAAACAGTTTTGTTTTAGCTACTTGTTTGCATTTTTATTATTTGGGTGTGCTGCCTTTGCAATGCTTCTTTTCTTTATCAGTTGCGCAGATAATTGTTGTGTCATAGGCATACATTATAACTTCATGCTTCACATAGTGTAGAAACTCATTTACGTAGAGGAGTAATAGTGTTTGTCTGAGGATAGAATCATGTGGCATACAATGTCTGACAGTTTGTAACTCAGATCTGTAACTGACTAAACTATGCTGCATTTTAAAACTCTTGGAACAATGTTTCATGACTAAGCAATTCCAAATCTGATTTCAGTTTTTCTGCATCACATCATATTTCTGTATAAATCAGGTCTGAAGTTCTAGCAGAACTCACATTTTTTCCTAACAGAGAACATTTTTTAATTGAGTTGAAAATAAATGATTTATTTTGCAGCCTTGGATGGAATCACTGCACACTATATTATAGTAGACAAGGGTGTATGTCACTTAACATACACATATCACAATTTAATTCTCCTTATCTGATTTCACTGCCTCAAGTTCTTTCTGAAATGGGGCAAAACTTTGTGTCTCCCACAATCAATGTCCTTTCTCTTTAACTTAAAACAGAGGTCAGCCGTCATGTTTGCACTGCACTTTCCCATCTCCTTGATGTTCTGGCGGAACCATTCTCCTTGTTCTTCACTGACATTGGAAGGTTTGCTGCAGAAACTTCAATATGTGGATGAAAAATATGAAAAAGTTGACCGCTAGCTCTTTAAACAAAATCCAAGCTCCTTTTGGGATGCAGCACCTCAGTTGGTAAAAACAGAACCTTTATAGGATCACATTGTTGTCCTCTTTTTTTGCAGGAGGGGGGCGAGGGGGAGGGAAGGGAGGGGGTTAACATGAATTAGGTTGAAATTTGGGATGCATACTAAGACAATTGGTCCCTTGATGGTGTGAAAAATTTAAACAATGCAACCAGCAGATATGGCTATATATGTCATTCATCAGAATCTATAGATGAACTATCTACATACATGGCTTGGTGGTGTAGTAGTAAAGAACATGCCTGGAAACTGAGAGGCATCAAATTTCGGTCGGATTATGGATTTTTAAGTCTTTGGTTTAACCTAGCCTTCTCCTCTCAATGATATGATAGTCACCAGAAACACCATGTGGTACAGATTCCATGTCGAACTGTTAAGTCCCCTTTCACTGGCTGGATAACTGTGTTAGGTTAGGGATACACAAGTTACCAAGTGGCATTAGAAAAACTTGCACCAGCCCATTGAGCCGCATGAAATGATTATCTATATAAATATCCCCAACCCCCCCCCCCCCCCTCCCTCCCCGAATGGTTTAACTGTGCTTTCAAACAAATTGTCTTTCCTTAAATTTCTGATCTGTGCTCACACAAAGCTCCCTTTTGTCAGTGCCTTGTGAGATACTTTAGGAAATCTTGTTATCAAATACAGGAAACAGTCATTATCTTTTGGAATAGCATTAGTGAACTGTTTCACTAATCCAAATCTGATACGAAGCGGAGAGAATAGTATCTTGTTTGGTTGAACAACTGGTTCATTGCTGAAAGCTGTCCCACTCACAAATGAAAACATGGCGTTTTTGTTAAGCTGGACAGCTGATCAAGTAACATGCCAACTACTTTCAAACCCCAAATATTGTCCAATAATGTCTTTCACATATAACAAATTTCACCACAGTTTTGAGGTTTTCACTGTCTCCATGTGGTGTACTGAATGGGCAACAGGTATTGAGCCAAACAAATTTCCATTATGTAAAAGTACACCTTCCAGGCAACGTTTTGACGAGCAAATGAACAGCCTCCACTGGCTTGGGCCATAAGTAAGCTTAAAGAAATTCAATAAACCCTTAATATCACAACAAAAAATGATACAGAATTATTGTTTTAAAAATTTTTCTAATTCCATTACTTTGTTCCTTTGCCAAGACTACGACGTTCTCGGTAGTTTCGGACTTGACCAAGCAATTTGGAGGCACCTTCTGTCATATTCATGTCATGTCTTAAAACATTTAGTTCATATTGATTAAATAATTCTGGTGCAAAATTTTCTTCTGGCTTGTAATCACCACCATCATTGCCTCCAATATAAGTCATCTGCTGCACAGCTTCAAGAATGTTAGGTGGAATTGGAATAAGGAGAGAGATACTATGTACAACAGGTAAAAAGGCTGAACTAATTTTAGGGTAGTTTATACTCTTCTTTCGTTTCGCATTATGACCTTCAATGTTAACCATAGAAAAATAATGACCATATACGGTTATATGATTTAGCAGCTTCTTTGAAAACCACAGGACCTGCAAAAGGCTTGTATTTCCCCTTCTCATTTTCACGGTATCAGGCACTATGACATGTGACATGCCTTGTGTTTGTGATGAGCTTTTATCCTGATCACCAAGCCTTACCCTAAAGCATGCGTGGCAGACATTTTTCACAAAACTAGATAGTCTTGCCGTTGTTTAGCAATTATGTAGCTACCAAAAACATAACAGAACAGATTTGGATTATTCAAATACTAGCTGGAACTCATTTCTATTAAACTGCATAACTACATTTAACAGCAGAAATATAACCTCACAACACTATAACATGTCAACAATGAAAGTTTCCCATTTAACAGCCAGATGGGTTAAACAAGTGTGATCAACCACCTCATCATACTAGAATAAAATTACTCTTACTTGCAATTCTCTCTGCACAACTTAGATTTTAACAAATAATGAGTTTAACTGATCTGTGGAAAAAACTGTATAACACAGAAAAACATTAATAACAGAGGTGAAATCAGTATAAAAAAGCACTCCACGAGCAGAAAAATTTATGGAAATGTTGAAAATCCTGATGCACAATGTTATATTGCTCCCACTAAAATGTTTGATTTCTGTGCACTGTTTCCCATTCATAATGCATGATTTAATTATTTCATAGCATTTCCCTCAAATCCCATATTGATTGAGTTTCTCCATTACTTTGGAATAATACACAGTCAATGCTTTTGACTGGTCCATGAAAATCTTCCAAGTCCTCTGTTGCCTGTCATGTAAACTAGAGTATGTTCGACTGTTGAAACCATTATTATTGATTTTCCTTCTCTGAAACCATTTTAAATTTAGTTATAAAGCTTACAGTTCTACTCCTTACTATCATTTCACAGATTTTTGCAAAAGCGGACATCAAAGGTACTGGCATGTAGTTTCCTGATAAACTTTTGTTTCTTTTCTTATATACTGGCTTTGTTTTACTTACTTTTAGCAAATTTCGGCATATACCTTCCTTTACTGCAGCATTCAGCACATGTGTTAAATGCTTTAGTATAATTTCCTTGCATTCCTTTACAAGGAATGTAACACCATCTAAGCCAGATGAACATTTGATTTTTATGAATATGATATTGAAATTCAGCTCAATTCGCACGGCTGCACCTCAGTTTTTGTTAGGTCAGCTCATGATAGCAAACCCCCTTATGCAAAACATATTGTGCTACTTCCATGTACATTACCACATTTTATGCATTTGCTCAAGTGCAATTATACTAATCGTTCAATGATTATCAAAAAACTACTTGTACTATTTGATCTGAAAAATGACTTCAACATGGCTTCTTTTCTTTGTTACAGAACTCGAAACTCAGAACATCACAGTAAAAATACAAGTTACTGAACTGCTATGTGCTGTGTGCATGTACTCTTCGAAAGGACATGAAATGGCTCTCGATGCTCTGCAACACTTTAAGGTAAATTTGTTGTTCTTCCATTTAGACATTCAGTAAACATGAGGTTAGAAAACAAGCTCACCTTAAGTCAGTCAGTTGACAATCAAGATGTCACCAAGATATGAAAAGTTTTAAACTGACATTGCATTGTTTTATGAGTGCCCTGCTAAAAGAACAAATTACCTAGACAATATTTCTTCTCACTGCTTAATACATGCAATGATGCGTCACCAAAGCCCTTTTTTTCTTCCATTCATAGGTTACTCGTGATCAACAACATGGATTTGATGTATTAGTGAGTGAGCTTCATAACACAGAAAATGTCGAATATCAGACAAGGCTGCTTTCTTTCATCAACAGCCTAACACTGGGCTGCCACAATGTCCACAAGCGTGTGCAGATCAGGAGTGAATTTCTTGGTGAGTAATTATTTATTTGCATTACTAGCTGTCTTTGCTGTACAGTGAATGTGAGGCTTAAAAGAGCTGTAAAGAATTACCAACAAAAATTCATAGTATTATTACCTTGCTTGTTATCTCAAAACAGAAAAATGTTACATCTGAAACACATACAATATGTTCCGTATTCCTAGGTCGTGGGCTTGGACCAATCCTGAGTTCACTAAGTGCAACTGATAATAAGGAGCTACATATGCAAGTTTCGGCATTCATTGATTACCAACACAGAGATGAGATGGAACTAGAATCAACAAAACAACTAACTCATCATCAGTTGTTTGAAACAATATTCAAAAAGGTACACATTATTATCCTTATTGCTACTGATAAACAGAAATACTTTTGGTTGTTGTGAGTAATTTCCATTAGTAGAAGTACCCATGTGTATTGTGCCACAAAGAGAACAGTAATGAATTAATTTTTTTGTGTCTGTTAACAGATAGCAGATACACCACATGCTGTCAGGTTCCACTCCATGCTACAAAAGCTTGCACAGCTAGATCCAACAAATCCAAATGTGTAAGTTATCAGAGCTTAAATTACAATGGAAATACTTGGCATAATGTTTACCATATGATAAGTATAACTATGCATGCAATGTCTGTAACCCACTGATGTGTGTATATATTATACTACTAGACCTTTCAAGTAAAATAAAGACAAAATTTATATGATTTCAGGGACAGTGTGTGGGAAGCACTTGACTCTCTTTCATCTGAAGCTATAAAACCTGGGTTTTCTATCCACAAAAACCCAGCACACAGTCAAAAATATCATGAAACAAGAGCTGACAGTATTAACAAAACACATTCTTTTGATATCCTTAATACAAGCACAGTGTCTACGCAGACCGAGGTGGAATATACCAGAGAAGTAAAGCAACTTTGTGATAATGAGAAACAGCATCAGTTGTCACCATCAGAAGCAAAACTGTCATTCCCAGCACCACCTCCTCTTCCTCCTCCTCCACCTTGTCTGCCACTGCCACTTATTACAGTGGTGTCATCAGCTATTCCATCAGCTTCAGGGGTGCTATCACCTTCATCACTTGCAGGTTACAGTTCTCAACAAAAAAATCATGTACCTTCACCTCCTCCAATTCCCAATAGTGACAGCTTTGAAACACTGATGTTACATAGGAGACATTCACTTCCAGCACATTTACCAGATTCTGCAAGTTTGTGGACACCACTAAAAGACAAGTCTAACACACTACCACTGCCCAAGCGGAAGATGAAAACCCTAAGCTGGACAAAGATTCCAGTCTCTATGATAGGTAAGAAAAATGATGATTTATTCACTTCATGGTACTATTAAGTTCATTATAGTCATAATTTGTTCTACAAAATGTGTAGTAATAACCACACTGACAGCAATATGTATGGTGATTTTATTCATCTTCTGTAGGTAAACACAGATTTTTGTTGTTTACTGCTGGCAAACAGTTCTAACAGAAGTCTTATTCTTTGCAGGTGAATCAGTATGGACAGAAATGCAGAGCGAAACAAAGAGTCTTAGAGTTGATTTCAAGCAAATGGAAGAACTGTTCTGTCAGAAAACTGCTACTGTGAAACATCGAAAGTCTTCTCCAGTAACACTTCCATCACCAATAACTCCCAAGATCACTTTATTGGAAACCAAGAGAGATTTGGCAGTAAACATTTATCTAAAACAGTTCAAATTGGGAGGAAAAGCAGTCACAGAAGTTATAAAGAACCTTAAAGGAGGTGATATAGGTCCTGAGAAACTAAAAGCTCTCTTGCCACTACTTCCCACAGAAAAAGAGGTAGGCCTAATGTATGACAGTTTTAATTTTAGATCATAGTAATTAACACAATTAAAATACAATACATACTATTCCAGGGAGCCCAAAATTATACATTAACTAAAAGGTTTATTTTATGTGTTACAGCTGACTTCAGTCAGATCCTATTCTGGAGATCTGGATCGTTTAGGAGAGGCAGAGAAATTTTATCTTCAGCTATCAGAAGTACCTTCCTTTGCCCTCAGGATTAGGGCAATGTTGCTTGTAAGTAGAAAGTCATGTCTCCATTATCAACATCATATTGCCGAAATAATAATAATGATATATCCTGAATCATTTCTGTGCATCAATTAATTTGCAGAAAGAAGAGTTTCCTTTAAGAGCATCTGAACTGAAAGAACAACTAAATGCCGTTGCAGATGCATGCAATAAGCTGAAGGCTAATAAACGTTTGAAAGAATTTCTAGCACTAGTACTTCAACTTGGAAACTACATAAATGCTGTAAGTATTCCTAACATGAAGGTTTTGTGAGAAGTAAATTGATAAGTTAAAGAAGGAAAAAAAGTAAGGTACTGTGTGTTTGTTCCAGGGAAGCTATGCAGGCAATGCAGCAGGCTTTACACTCAGTACACTACCAAAGCTCCTAGAAATAAAAGCAAACAAACCAAGGCTGACATTCTTGCACTATGTGGTAGAAGTTGCGGAAGCTAACAATAAGGGAATATTACAATTCACAGAAGATATGAGTAACATGAAAGAAATGGCAAGGTAAGAGTCTGTAACAGTCATAATGTTAAAACTGGCAATGCTTGGAGCACTCTAATTATTAGTAGAAAATCTACTTGTAAGAATTTCATATTTTGGTTCTAGTACAAATAACAGCATTATAATGTAAAAAATCTACTCACCAAGTGACGGCAGGACACACACACACACACACACACACACACACACAGAAGTTCAACTTTTCTGGCACAAGAGTTGAAGGGGAAGGAAGAGGGGTGAGGGAAAAGGACAGGAGAGGTTTAGCAAAAGGGGTGCAATTCAGAATAGAAATCCAAAACCCCGGGTCAGGGGAGAGACTTAGCAGATGGGATAAAAAGGAAAGCCTCCAATTGATTATTTTCATTGTTAAATAACAGCATTAATTATTTTAATGTGCCTATGCCTTAATTTCTGCTGTGTGTGTGTTTATTTTTGACTGTGTTCACACTAATTTTTTCTAATACTCTGTATTTGAAATCCTCCTACACACCTCTACTGCCATTTCCATTGAATTTTTGACCAGATTAATACTAATTTTGACACACAGAATTTTCAACTTCACTTTAGCAGTTTTTTGCTACATTTCTCAAAAATTACTGATCTTCCACCTATCATTTCCTCCTAAGCAACATTATATCTATAAACATTGGCAAATAATTGAATAGGGCTAAATTTGCTTGGTCCAGTTTTGATCAATCATCTCATTTGTGTAACTTCACACTTTTTCAAAGGATATTGTTATAAAGTAAACAGCAAAAGTGAAGCTTTATGGCATTGGAAAGGTTTTCTCTATCATTCATGCTCACAGGCATCTTTCCTTAACAATGTACAAGAGCTGTGTGCATCAGTACATTTGTTAAGCATTAATGGCTGGAGAGAGAGAGAGAGAGAGAGAGAGAGAGAGAGAGTATATTTGTGTGTGTGTGTGTGTGTGTGTGTGTGTGTGTGTGTGTGTGTGATGAGAGAAGGTAGCCTACTCCTCTCGAAGAACACAAAGGGAGCTGCTGAGCTTAATTTCCCCACCAGATGGATGGATCTTTATCAACGGTGCCCCATGCCCTCATTTCATGAGAGACTGAGGAGAGTTTAATCCAGGATATTGGTGTAATGAGTGGTGATCAGATACTTTACGTCCCCACCTGTACATCTAATTCTACATGGCTGCTCTGAAAATTACTTGCAAGTGCTTGGCAGAGTGTTCATCGAACCACTATGACAATAATTCTCTATTATTCCATTCTTGAACAGTGTTGTTGTTGTTGTGGTCTTCAGTCCTGAGACTGGTTTGATGCAGCTCTCCATGCTACTCTATCCTGTACAAGCCTCTTCATCTCCCAGTACCTACCGCAACCTACATCCTTCTGAACCTGCTTAGTGTTTTCATCTCTTGGTCTCCCTCTACGATTTTTACCCTCCACGCTGCCCTCCAATACTAAATTGGTGATCCCTTGATGCCTCAGAACATGTCCTACCAACTGATCCCTTCTTCTAGTCAAGTTGTGCCACAAACCTCTCCCCAATCCTATTCAATACTTCCTCATTAGTTATGTGATCTACCCATATAATCTTCAGAATTCTTCTGTAGCACCACATTTCAAAAGCTTCTATTCTCTTCTTGTCCAAACTATTTAACGTCCATGTTTCACTTCCATACATGGCTACACTCAATACAAATACTTTCAGAAATGACTTCCAGACACTTAAATCTATGGTCGATGTTAACAGATTCCTTTTTTTCAGAAACTCTTTCCTTGCCATAGCCAGTCTACATTTTATATCCTCTCTACTTCGACCATCATCAGTTATTTTGCTCCCCAAATAGCAAAGCTCCTTTACTACTTTAAGTGTCTCACTTCCTAATCTAATTTCCTCAGCATCACCCGACTTAATTCGACTACATTCCATTATCCTTGTTTTGCTTTTGTTGATGTTCATCTTATATCCTCCTTTCAAGACACTATCCATTCCGTTCAACTGCTCTTCCAAGTCCTTTGCTGTCTCTGACAGAATTACAGTGTCATCGGCGAACCTCAAAGTTTTTATTTCTTCTCCATGGATTTTAATACCTACTCCGAATTTTTCTTTTGTTTCCTCCACTGCTTGCTCAATATACAGATTGAATAATATCGGGGATAGGCTACAGCCCTGTCTCACTCCCTTCCCAACCACTGCTTCCCTTTCATGCCCCTCAATCCTTATAACTTCCATCTGGTTTCTGTACAAATTGTAAATAGCCTTTCGCTCCCTGTATTTTACCCCTGCCACCTTCAGAATTGGAAAGAGAGTATTCCACTCAACATTGGCAAAAGCTTTCTCTAAGTCTACAAATGCTAGAAATGTAGGTTAGCCCTTCCTTAATCTAGCTTCTAAGATGAGTCGTAGGGGCAGTATTGCCTCACGTGTTCCAACATTTCTACGGAATCCAAACTGATCTTCCCCAAGGTCGGCTTCTACTAGTTTTTCCATTCTTCTGTAAAGAATCCGTGTTAGTATTTTGCAGCTGTGACTTATTAAACTGATAGTTCGGTAATTTTCATATCTGTCAACACCTGCTTTCTTTGGGATTGGAATTATTATATTCTTCTTGAAGTCTGAAGGTATTTTACCTGTTTCATAAATCTTGCTCACCAGATGGTAGAGTTTTGTCAGGACTGGCTCTCCCAAGGCCGTCAGTAGTTCCAATGGAATGTTTCTACTCCGGTGGCCTTGTTTCGACTCAGGTCTTTCAGCGCTCTGTCAAAGTCTTCATGCAGTATCGTATCTCCTATTTCATCTTCATCTACATCCTCTTCCGTTTCTATAATATTGTCCTCAAGTACATCGCCCTTGTATAGACCCTCTATATACTCCTTCCACCTTTCCGCTTTCCCTTCTTTGCTTAGAACTGGGTTTCCATCTGAGCTCTTGATGTTCATACAGGTGGTTCTCTTATCTCCAAAGGTCTCTTTAATTTTCCTGTAGGCAGTTATCTATCTTACCCCTAGTGAGATAAGCCTCTACATCCTTACATTTGTCCTCTAGCCATCCCTGCTTAGCCATTTTGCACTTCCTGTCAATCTCATTTTTGAGATGTTTGTATTCCTTTTTGCCTGCTTCATTTACTGCGTATGTATATTTTCTCCTTTCATCAATTAAATTCAATACTTCTTCTGTTACCCAAGGATTTCTAGTAGGCCTTGTCTTTTTATGTACTTGATCCTCTGCTGCCTTCACTACTTTATCCCTCAAAGCTACCCATTCTTCTTCTACTGTATTTCTTTCCCCCATTCCTGTCAATTGTTCCCTTATGCTCTCCCTGAAACTCTCTACAACCTCTGGTTTAGTTAGTTTATCGAGGTACCATCTCGTTAAATTCCCACATTTTTGCAGTTTCTTCAGTTTTAATCTGCAGTTCATAACCAATAGATTGTGATCAGAGTCTACATCAGCCCCTGGAAATGTCTTACAATTTAAAATCTGGTTCCTGAATCTGTGTCTCACCATTATATAATCTATCTGAGACCTTCCAGTATCTCCAGGCTTCTTCCATGTATACAACCTTCTTTTATGATTCTTGAACCAAGTTATGCTCCGTGCAAAATTCTACCAGGCGGTTTCCTCTTTCATTCCTTACTCCCATTCCATATTCACCTACTATGTTTCTTTCCCTTCCTTTTCCTACTATCGAGTTCCAGTCAGTGACCCATGACTATTAAATTTTCGTCTCCCTTCACTACCTGAATAATTTCTTTTTTCTCATCATACATTTCATCAATCTCTTCATCATCTGCGAAACTAGTTGGCATATAAACTTTTACTACTGTGGTAGGCGTGGGCTTCATATCTATCTTGGTCACAATAATGCGTTCACTATGCTGTTTGTAGTAGCTTACCCACATTCCTATTTTGCTATTCATTATTAAACCTATTCCTGCATTACCCCTATTTGATTTTGTGTTTATAACCCTGTAGTCACCTGACCAGAAGTCTTGTTCCTCTTGCCACCGAACTTCACTAATTCCCACTATATCTAACTTTAACCTATCCATTTCCCTTTTTCAATTTTCTAACCTACCTGCCCGATTAAGGGATCTGACATTCCACACTCCGATCCATAGAACGGCAGTTTTCTTTCTCCTGATAATGACATCCTCTTGAGTAGTCCCCGCCCGGAGATCCGAATGGGGGACTATTTTACCTCCAGAATATTTTACCCATGAGGACACCATCATCATTTAACCATACAGTAAAGCTGCATGCCCTCGGGAAAAATTAAGGCTGTAGTTTCCCCTTGCTTTCAGTTGTTCGCAGTACCAGCACAGCAAGGCCGTTTTGGTTAGTGTTACAAGGCCAGATCAGTCAATCATCCAGCCCTTGCAACTACTGAAAAGGCTGCTGCCCCTCTTCAGGAACCACAAGTTTGTCTGGCCTCTCAACAGATACCCCTCCATTGTGGTTGCACCTACGGTACAGCTATCTGTATCGCTGAGGCACGCAAGCCTCCCCACCAACGGCAAGGTCCATGGTTCATGGGGGGTCTTGAACTGTGTGCGCAAAAAAGTCTATGTCTATGTCTTTCCGTGCGAACACTGACTTCCCTTATTTTATTATGATGATCATTTCTCCCTATGTATGTCAGCGTCAACCAAATATTTTTGCATTCAGAGGAAAGAGTAGGTGATTGAAATTTTGTGAGGAGATCCTGCTGCAATGTGAAACACCTCTGTTTTAATGATATCCACCCCAAGTTATATCACGTCCATGACACTCTCTCCCCTGTTTCTCAGCAATACAAAACATGCAGCCCTTCTTTGAACATTCTCAATTTACTCTGTCAATCCTATCCCGTAAGTATTCCATACTGCGCAGCAGTTCGGCGAACGAGGATGTGCAGTCTCTTTAGTAGATCTGTTGCATCTTCTAAGTGTTCTGCCAATAAGACACAGTCTCTGGTTCACCTTCCCCACAACATTTCCTATGTGTTCTGTCCAAAGTAAGCTGTTTGTAATTCCTAGGTATTTAGTTGAATTTTTGAGGTTTAGATTTGATTGCTTAATTATGTGACTGAAGTTTAATGGATTTCTTTTAGCACTCATGTGAATCACCTCACACTCTTCATTATTTAGTGTCAATTGCCAATGTTTGCACCATGCAGTTATCTTTTCTAAACTATTTTGCAATTTGCTTTGATCTTCTGATGACTTTACTACATGATACATGACAGCATCATCTGCAAACAATCTAAGACTGCTGCTCAGATTACCAGCCGGGTTGGCCAAGCGGCTCTAGGTGCTACAGTCTGGAACTGCGCAACCGCTACAGTCGCAGGTTTGAATCCTGCCTCGGGTGTGGATGTGTGTGATGTCCTTAGGTTAGTTAGGTTTAATTAGTTCTAAGTTCTAGGGGACCGATGACCTTGGAAGATAAGTCCCATAGTGCTCAGAACTTTTTTTTTTGGGCCTTAAACACTACCCTGCGGAACACCAGAAATTACTTCAGTTTTACTCAATGATTTTCTGTCAATTACCACACACTGCGACCTCTCTGAAAGGGAGCCACAAATACAGCCACCTGAGTGACACAAAATTCCATAAGCACACAATTTGATTACAAGCAGCTTGTGAGGTACGGAGTCAAAGTCTTCTGCAAATATGGAATCAATTTGAAATCCATTGTTGACAACACTCAACACTTCATGTGAGTAAAGAACTAGTTCTGTTTCACAAGAACTATGTTTCCCGCATCTGTGTTGACTACGTGTCAACAGACAGTTCTCTTCGAGGTAATTCACGAAATTCAAACACCATATGTGTACCAAATTCTTGCTGCATATCAACGTTAACGATACGGACCTGTAACTTAGTGGATTACTCCTATTACCTTTCTCGAATATTTGTGTGACCTGTGCAACTTTCCAGTCTTTGGGTTTTGTTGAGCAAATGATTGTACATGATTTTTAAGTATAAAGTTATTGGATCAATATACTCTGAAAGGGACCTAAGATGGTTTACAGTCTGGACTAGAAGACTTGTCCCCCCTGCGATAAACACAAAGGGAAAATTTTCAACAGTGTGCAGCGAACACAGGTGCTCACCCATCCGAGTACTGGCCAAGCCCTAGGGGAACTGGTGTTATGTTATGTTAACCGGGGGCCTAGAAACAACGGAGAGGCTCCGTGCCCGCCACAGCCACAGTGGGCCACGGCGACTACCGCAGTCCACTTCACCCCTCTCTCACACCGAACCCAGGTTTATTGTACGGTTCGGCCCCTGGTGGACCCCTCCAGGGAACATCTCATACCAGACGAGTGTAACCCCTATGTTTGCGTGGTAGAGTAATGGTGGTGTACGCATACGTGGAGAACTTGTTTGCGCAGCAATCGCCGACATATTGTAGCTGAGGCAGAAAAAGGCGAACCAGACTGCATATGCCGAGGCAGATGGAAAACCGCCTAAAAACCATCCACAGACTGGCCGGCTCATCAGGCGGATTCATGGCGAGGACTGGTGCTCCTTTCTGCCCAGAAAGCTGTGCGTTAGACCGCACGGCCAGTCGGGCAGGCAGGGGAACCGGTGTACCCAATTTAGCACAGCAATTGACTGTTATATACTAAATTTGATGGTGAACAGTAGTCTGTGCAAGAAATACAATTTTCTTAAACTCATTCCACAATATTGGAATGTTTGTTACTATGATTAGTTGATAGTTGTACTATATGCTTGTTGTTGTTGTGGTCTTCAGTCCAGAGACTGGTTGGATGCAGCTCTCCATGCTACTCTATCCTGTGCAAGCTTCTTCATCTCCCAGTACCTACTGCAACCTACATCCTTCTGAATGTTTAGTGTATTCATCTCTTCGTCTCCCTCTATGATTATTACCCTCCATGCTGCCCTCCAATACTAAATTGGTGATCCCTTGATGCCTCTGAATGTGCCCTACCAACCAAAGCCTTCTTGTAGTCAAGTAGTGCCACAAATTTCTCTTCTCTCCAATTCTATTCAATACCTCCTCATTAGTTATGTGATCTACCCATCTAATCTTCAGCATTCTTCTGTAGCACCACATTTCAAAAGCTTCTATTCTCTTCTTGTCCAAACTATTTATCATCCATGTTTCACTTCCATACATGGCTACACTCCATACAAATACTTTCAGAAACGACTTCCTGACACTTAAATCTATACTCGATGTTAGCAATTTCCTCTTCTTGAGAAACGCTTTCCTTGCCATTGCCAGTCTACATTTTATATCCTCTCTACTTCGACCATGAGCAATTATTTTTCTCCCCAAATAGCAAAACTCCTTTACTACTTTAAATGTCTCATTTCCTAATCTAATTCCCTCAGCCCGATTTAATTCAAGTAGACTCCATTACACTTGTTTTGCTTTTGTTGATGTTCATCTTGTATCCACCTTTCACGACACTGTCCATTCCATTCAGCTGCTCTTCCAGGTCCTTTGCTGTCTCTGACAGAATTGCAGTGTCATCGGCAAACCTCAAAGTTTTTATTTCTTCTCCATGGGTTTTAATTCCTACTCCGAATTTTTCTTTTGTTTCCTTTTCTGCTTGCTCAGTATACAGATTGAATAATATCGGGGATAGGCTAGAACCCTGCCTCACTCCCCGCCCAACCACTGCTTCTGTTTCATGCCCCTCGACTCTGATGACTGCTATCTGGTTTCTGTACAAATTGTAAATAGCCTTTCACTCCCTGTATTTTACCCCTGCCACCTTCAGGATTTGAAAAAGACTATTCGAGTCAACATTGCCAAAAGCTTTCTCTAAGTCTAAAAATGCTAGAAATGTAGGTTTCCCTTTTCTTAATCTATTTTCTAAGATAAGTCGTAGGGTCACTATTGCCTCACGTGTTCCAACATTTCTACAAAATCCAAACTGATCTTCCTCAGAGGTCAGCATCTACCAGTTTTTCCATTTGTCTGTAAAGAATTTGTGTTAATATTTTGCAACTGTAGCTTATTAAACTGATAGTTCGGTAATTTTCTTATCTGTCAACATCTGCTTTCTTTGGGATTGGAATTATTATATTCTTCTTGAAGTCTGAGGGTATTTCGCATGTTTCATACATCTTGCTCACCAGATGGTAGAGTTTTGTCAGGACTGGCTCTCCCAAGGCTGTCAGTAGTTCCAATGGAATGTTGTTTCGACTCAGGTCTTTCAGCGCTCTGTCAAAATCTTCACGCAGTATCGTATCTCCCATTTCATCTTCATCTACATCCTCTTCCGTTTCTATAATATTGTCCTCAAGTACATCGCCCTTGTATACACTTTCTATATACTTCTTCCACCTTTCTGCTTTCCCTTCTTTGCCTAGAACTGGGTTTCCATCTGAGCTCTTGATGTTCATGCAAGTGGCTCTCTTATCTCCAAAGGTCTCTTTAATTTTCCTGTAGGCAGTATATATCTTACCCCTAGTGAGATAAGCCTCTACATCCTTACATTTGTCTCTAGCCATCCTTGCTTAGCCATTTTGCACTTCCTGTCAATCTCATTTTTCAGATGTTTGTATTCCTTTTGCCTGCTTCACTTACTGCATTTTTTATTTTCTCCTTTCATCAATTAAATTCAATATTTCTTCTGTTACCGAAGGATTTCTATTAGCCATTGTCTTTTTACCTACTTGATCCTCTGCTACTTTCACTATTTCATCTCTCAAAGCTACCCATTCTTCTCCTACCGAGTTTCTTTCCCCCATTCTTGTCAATCGTTCCCTAATTCTCTCCCTGAAACTCTCTACAACCTCTGGCTCTGTCAGTTTATCAAAGTCCCATCTCGTTAAATTCCCACATTTTTGCAGTTTCTTCAGTTTTAATCTGCAGTTCATAACCAATAGATTGTGGTCTGAGTCTACATCAGCCCCTGGAAATGTCTTACAATTTAAAACCTGGTTCCTGAATCTCTGTCTTACCATTATATAATCTATCTGAGACCTTCCAGTATCTCCAGGCTTCTTCCATGTATACAACCTTCTTTTATGATTCTTGAACCAAGTGTTAGCTATGATTAAGTTATGCTCCGTGCAAAATTCTACCAGGCGGTTTCCTCTTTCATTCCTTACTCCCATTCCATATTCACCTACTATGTTTCTTTCCCTTCCTTTTCCTACTATCGAGTTCCAGTCAGTGACCCATGACTATTAAATTTTCGTCTCCCTTCACTACCTGAATAATTTCTTTTTTCTCATCATACATTTCATCAATCTCTTCATCATCTGCGAAACTAGTTGGCATATAAACTTTTACTACTGTGGTAGGCGTGGGCTTCATATCTATCTTGGTCACAATAATGCGTTCACTATGCTGTTTGTAGTAGCTTACCCACATTCCTATTTTGCTATTCATTATTAAACCTATTCCTGCATTACCCCTATTTGATTTTGTGTTTATAACCCTGTAGTCACCTGACCAGAAGTCTTGTTCCTCTTGCCACCGAACTTCACTAATTCCCACTATATCTAACTTTAACCTATCCATTTCCCTTTTTCAATTTTCTAACCTACCTGCCCGATTAAGGGATCTGACATTCCACACTCCGATCCATAGAACGGCAGTTTTCTTTCTCCTGATAATGACATCCTCTTGAGTAGTCCCCGCCCGGAGATCCGAATGGGGGACTATTTTACCTCTGGAATATTTTACCCAAGAGGACGCCATCATCATTTAACCATACAGCAAAGCTGCATGCCCTCGGGAAAAATTACGGCCGTAGTTTCCCCTTGCTTTCAGTCGTTCGCAGTACTAGCACAGCAAGGCTGTTTTGGTTAGTGTTACAAGGCCAGATCAGTCAATCATCCAGACTGTTGCCCCTGCAATTACTGAAAAGGCTGCTGCCCCTCTTCAGGAGCCACACGTTTGTCTGGCCTCTCAACGGACACCCCGCCGTTGTGGTTGCATCTATGGTACGGCCATCTGTATCGCTGAGGCACGCAAGCCTCCCCACCAACGGTAAGGTCCATGGTTCATATGGAGGGGGGGGGGGAGGGCTATATGCTTATGTTACTGGAATTTTGAATCTTTTGGAGATGAATTATAAGTTAAATGAAGTGATTGGAATTCATGTTATGAATACTGACTTGCCTTTTTTTCTGGTTAATATTTATGCTTCTATGATGTTGTTTAGAGGCTTTTTTGTGTGGGTACACTGATCAGAATTTAGGAATTCTGTCAAGAATTGTACAATTTCGTACTGATTCATAATGCATCAAGGGATTAAACATCCCCCCTGCCCCTCTCCCCTTGTGTAACATCCTGTATTCGCTGATGTTTTTGATGTTGCTAAACTCACGACACTGTTCTTCATTTATATTGTTTCTCTCCTTAAGTGGACACGATTCTTCAATGAGTTGATCTTCACAACATGAAGACAAGCACTTCAAACATTCTTATCTCCACAACAAATGTTACGATTGCACAATGACTATACAGTGATTGCAAAGTGCAACAGAGGAACCAATGGTAGACAATATTTAATATCTCGCATATCCATGTCTTGTACAGAACTTGCAGCAAGAGTGCTCACAATTACATAATGACACATTAACAAAAGGGGTTATGTTTATAAAACAAATAACAAAATACATTAGTTCTAAACAGAAGCCAGCCGAGGTGGCCGAGCAGTTATAGGCGCTACAGTCTGGAACCGCGCGACCGCTATGGTCACAGGTTCGAATCCTGCCTCGGGCGTGGGTGTGCGTGATGTCCTTACGTTTAAGTAGTTCTAAGTTCTAGGGGACTGATGACCTCAGAAGTTAAGTCCCATAGTGCTAAGAGCCATTTGAATCGAAACAAAATGTCTGAACTAAAAATGATTTAAAATGTTTCAGGATATCAGTTGAGTTGCTCCAAGAAGAAGTGATGAAAGTTACCACTGACGTCAAACAAGTTAAATCACAGCTAAAGGAAGATACAAGTGGAATCAGGGCACAGTTCAAAGGTACTGAACACAGCTTCAGACACTGTTAATTTAAATAACCTTCTTGCATAAATAAATACTTCTTCATCCTATAGTTTCTGACCATGATATAAAATAGATCTACAAATTATTCTCACTTTAGAATTTGTGCTTGCTGTTGTTAAAATCCGTTTTGCTCTCCTTTCCACAGACTTCTTTAAGGCTGCTTTGAAATGCAGTAATGAACTTCAGCAAGCAATGAATAAAGTCAAGGCTTGTACTCGTGATTTAGCCAAACATTTCTGTGAAGATCCTAAGAAATTCAAGCCAGAAAAATGTTTTCAATTGTTTGCCGAGTTTTTTACAGTAATTGAGAGAGTTCGACAGGTGAGGTTCTGAGATTAATTTTGACACTTTCCTTTATATTATCATTTGCCATTTCCCTTACATTTGCAGTCTGTAAAATAGTGATATTTGTAGTCATCAGAAGCTAGAAAACTGCTGGCAAGTAACAATACACTTCAGAAGCCGTAGTGCAATTATTGATCATTTAAGGTGTTAGGAAGTCAGCATCGAATATTGAAAGTACCATTCCAAAAACCAACTGCATAACAATGTTTTCTGCTCCGATATTCTCAGATATCAGTCAGTTTATTGTCGCAGTTACTATTGTACAATTGATGCAATTTACAGTTTTAAGTAGGAAGTAAAACACTGCTTACTCATTTAAATTTGTATCCGACTAACATTACTTTATACTGAAAATGTACATTTTTGCGGCAGGAAAATGAAGAGAAAAGAAAAGAAGAACAGCAGCAAATTCAAGAGCAGATGGAAACAAACAAACTAAGTGCAAGCGGAGGCAGAGGCAGAAAAAAGTTTTTACCGCATCGACAATATACTGCAGCTAAACAGATTTTAAGGGACATTTGCGATAAAAATTTCAAATTACGTCAAACTGAAACTCAGTACTGAAAATTTGGTGCTATAAGTGGAAATTCACTCAGAATCGCTTTGAAATATGTGTGTGAATTAATATCACAAGTGTGTTACCGACATGTTCCTTCATACCCAGGACAAGACACATTTAATATCCTTGCGCTCTATTGTCAGTGATCTCTGCTATTTCAATGTGTTTTGCAAACACTTTTTTGTCAGTAGATGTAAATGACTTTATAAATAAATTTTTTATAATTGAATTATGGAATCAATGTTCATCTATTTCTTTTAAGGTGATTTTGAAAGAAATTCATTACATCACTTTTTTCCCAGCATTGTACACAACACGCATACACACCATCAATGCAAGCCAATCAAACGGATAAGTGATGAGAATCAATGTCTACCAACACTGGTAGTCAACTACCAAAGATAGATAAATACATCAGCTATTGAGTCACATTTAATTATTTGGAGTTTGTGTGTGTGTTTTTATGTTTTATGGGTGCATATAAAGCAACAGTTTCCATTTTAAATTGTTGATGTCCCTAACAATCATGGAGCTCACACAATAAGCTTTATTGTGAGCAGAAATAATTTAGGTTTGATCCTTATGTCACTATCAAATAACTGGCTTACATAGTCATTTTAGAAAAAACTTCAGCAGAGAAAATAGGTGTTAACAAATATGGTAAGTTTCCAATGTCTTATGAAGAACAATCAAGCTCTGTTTTCCTGAAAACATATACTTAGTGTGTACTGACAAGACACTTTGTTTGACACACCTCCTACCACTATTGATTTGGATTAGAGAATTCAGATTCTTGATAGCTGCAACAGGAAGTTGTAATGATCATTGTATACATCCCTATATTTTTACGGAGTAGAGATGTATATTGTTTTCGAAAAATATCAGTGTGGTTATGTACATATTATATTATCAATACAAGATAAACAACAGCTGTTTAATACAACTTAAGAAATAGCAATTTTATGAAACTCCTGGATGGGCCAATATGTAAAATAAAGGAAAGGCAAGCACTCAGGTTTAGCACACTGATGTGCTGTGCATAGATGATGATGATGATGATGATGATGATGATGATGATGATGATGGATGGATGGATGGTTGGTTGGTTGGTTGGTTGGTTTGTAGGGCACTCATCAGCACCCATACAAAGTCTCAATTTTGACACAGTCCTATTTTGACACAAACCAATCTAGCCATTAATTAGAAGTGAGAAAAGGAGTGAAAAGGAACAGATCATTATCTTTGTCAACATCAAGTCATGCACAAGTACAAGCTGTGGGGCACCACCTTCTTAAAATATATTGGGATATGCCCAGCCAAGCAAAATCTACCATCCTAGTATAACAGTGGATGAAACTAAGGCTGGCAAGATGTGCAGGAAGTGTGAAATTTAGTAAGCAATATCTGTCTCTTGAACATAACACCTACATGTGCAGGATAACACCTACAGATCAAAATAAAATTACTAATTCATGAATTTTCTAAAGATGGAAAATTCAGAATGGAACAACAACAATAGTACAAAAAGGACAGATTACTACTCACTATATAGAGGAGAGACAGCTGCAAAGAGGCACAGCGAAAAAGACTGCTAAACATTTTACCTTTTGAGTAAAAGGCCTTATTCTGAACTGTAATACACACTCATCCATACAACCACAACTAACACTCACTCTCTCTCTCTCTCTCTCTCTCTCTCTCTCTCTCTCTCCACCAACGTCAAGTCTGGGCACAGGGGTCTGTATCTTTGAAATTGCTGGATGCTATGGGTAAGTACATATCCTACGAAAAGTGAGTATATATTACTATCAAACACAATGGAATCTGACAGATGGACAGTAATAACAAAACCGCCCATACTGTCACAAGCCTAATGCGGCATTACGCTTTAAAATATTCATGTAACCTCCTGTGCACCATAGGAAGATGAGCCTGAAAAGGCTCAGAAACCGGTTAACCTTTGAAACATTTGGATACTTTTCACTCTAAGGTTGTTTAGTATCTTTTTGAGGTGTGCTCCTTTCAGTAACTGTCAATACTTTAGTTAAGTAAAGCTGGATTATCATTTTCAGACTGAAGAACCTTCCACTCATCAAACAATCTGCTGGGCATCAAACCTTTATCATGTTTCTGCAGACTTTGCTTTCCTCTTAATTCTTTCTCTGGGGGCTAAAACCCTAAAAATGTTCACTGATGTGCTTGGCATGTTTGCATCCTGTGATGTGATGTAATGTTTTTGGGCATTATTTGCAAATCACAACTTGCCACGTACTTCTACTCACTAAGCTCTTTGGTTACTTGCCCCGTAACAACTAGTTGTTCAAGAGGAAGCAGATTATGCAATGCAAAGAGTTAATTGTGAAGAATACAGAAATACTCAACACAAAACTAACTTTGAATGCAACTTAAGAATCAAAGGTCTTCGACTTCGAGAATGTTGTATAAATTTAGTGGATAGTTCTGCAAATGAGATTATGATTGAAATTCTGAAGGACATGTATACACTCGCACACACACACATATCCATCCGCACATACACAGACACAAGCAGACATTTGTAAAGGCCTTTACATATGTCTGTGTCTGTGTGTGTGTGTGTGTGTGTGTGTGTGTGTGGGCGCGCGTGCGAGTGTATACCTGTCCGTTTTTCCCCCTAAGGTAAGTCTTTCCGCTCCCAGGATTGGAATGACTCCTTACCCTCTCCCTTAAAACCCACATCCTTTCGTCTTTCCCTCTTTCCTGATGAAGCAACCATTGGTTGCGAAAGCTTGAATTTTGTGTGTATGTTTGTGTGTCTATCAACATGCCAGCGCTTTCGTTTGGTAAGTCACATCATCTTTGTTTTCAGAAAGTAATAATGAATATATTCCACTGTTCCAAAATCCTGTTGGCTTAAAGTCCTCAAGTAAGCCATCTTCTGGTTGTATACCTGAAAGACTTGTGATGTGGAATCTTCATAAATCCTAGTTCCTTCCAGTGAAGAGGCCAACCGCCAAAATAATAAATATTGACTAGTAATTAAGATGCTTCTTGACCTCAACATTCCCAAGCCTTTACAAAGACATTATGCACTGTATAAATGTTGCACATTCCGATGTTTAGAAGTTGTCTGCCTCAGATTTCCTGGACATCATTATCCAAGAGCTTAAACACCTTTTTGTTGATGTTAGGTCCCTCTGATAACAGCATAATTCATTTATGTAGAGACATGTTGGTTTCAGAACGTGCTTCATATAATTTCTGGTGTAATGTTACAGTATCTGCCCTGGAATAAAGGAAAAAAAAGTTATGAGGTAACCCACTGCTATGTAACACTTACTCTAAGACCAAAACATAGTGGTTGTTTATAATTCTTTTATAATCTTTAACATTGGTAGTTTCATCAAAACTCAATATGTAATATGATGAACGGTTTTCTTCTAATATGTTGTTGTTATGGTCTTCAGTCCAGAAACTGGTTAAATGCAGCTCTCCATGCTACTCTATCCTGTGCAAGCTTCTTCATCTTGAAGTAACTACTGCACCCTACATCCTTCTGAATCTGCTTAGTGTGTTCATCTCTTCATCTCCCTCTACGATTTTTACCCTCCGTGCTGCCCTCCAACACTAAATTGGTGATCCCTTGATGCCTGAGAACATATCCTACCAACGAATCCCTTCTTCTAGTCAAATTGTGTCACAAATTCCTCTTCTCCCCAATTCTATTCAGTACTTCCACATTAGTTACGTGATCTACCCATTAATCTTCAGCATTCTTCTGTAGCACCACATTTCAAAAGCTTCTATTCTCTTCTTGTCTAAACTATTTGTCATCCATGTTTCACATCCATACATAGCTACACTCCATACAAATACCTTTAGAAAAGACTTCCTGACACAAATCTATACTCGATGTTAACAAATTTCTCTTCTTCAAAAACACTTTTCTTCCTATTGCCAGTCTACATTTTATATCCTCTATACTTCAACCATCATCAGTTATTTTGCTCCCCAAAAAGCAAAACTTATTCACTACTTTAAGTGTCTCATTTCCTAATCTGATACCCCCAGCATCACCTAATTTAATTTGACTACATTCCATTACGGTATCCTCATTTTGCTTTTGTCGATGTTCATTTTATATCCTCCTTTCACAACACTGTCTATTCCATTCAGCTGCTCTTCCAGTCCTTTGCTGTTTCTGACAGAATTGAAAGTTTTTATTTCTTCTCCATGGATTTTAATTCCTAGCCTGAATTTTTTTTCTTTTGTATCCTTTACTGCTTGCCCAATATACAGACTGAACACCAGGGATAGGCTACAACTCTGTCTGACTCCCTTCCCAACTACTGCTTCCCTTTTCTTAAGCCTGGTTGTGGGTATGTCAATCATATTTGTTTGTCGAGTATTGTGTTGATGAACATATTTCCTTATAGTGTAGTGGTTTAAGTTTTCTTTTATGTTTAACAGGCAACAATATATGTAAAGAGATGGAACTGTGAGAATTTTCAAGTCTTTAAACTAAGGTCTACATGAGGTCTTGTTGTCAGTGATTCCATAAAGACGTCTAATTGCTTTTTCTGCCAAGTGAAAATTTTTTTGGCTCCTGGGGAGCTACCCCATAAAAGAATGCCATATCGTAGATGGCAGTGAAAGAAGGCATACTATGAATGAAATAATAAATCTTGTGTAAAACGTGTGTAGTCCGGTTAGTAGGTAGATAACTCATGATAACTTTCGACATACTTAATCTGTATGTGTGTCCCACGTTAATTTCGAATCAACATGTATTCCTAGTAGTTTAACAGATACCACAGTGTTACTGTTTGATAGACTGAAGATTATCTTGACAGTCTTTACATGGTTCATAGTTAACTCATTAGCTTTGAACCAAATATTAGATATTTTTGAGACATTCTTCAATTTCCTCCTTCAATTTGTTTATAACCTTTCCAGAATTAGCTAATGTTGTGTCATCAGCATAGAGGATAGATTTACAGGGTAAGTTACTCAGAAAGTCATTTACAAATAATATCAATAATAGAGGGCCAAGCACTGAGCCCTGAGGAACGCCTCATTTTGTATTTAAGAGTCTGAGAGTTTTGGCCACTGTGCTTTATAATTTGTTTTCTATTCCTGAGGTATGATTAAATTAGTGAGAGTTACAAGTGTTTGACTCCATAGCAACATAGTTTATTTAATAATAATTTGTGGTTAACTGAGTCAGAAGCCATACTCAAGTCAATTAGAATGGCTTCAGCAGATAATTCTGACTCGAAAGAGCTTAGTACAAAAGAGATAAGGTTTTCAACTGCTTTGACTGTTGGTAAGTTTGACCTAAATCCATACTGAGAATCATTTAACATATTATTGCCTGATAGGTGTATGCATATTTGCTGCAGTATGCAATAGTCTATTATTTTTGAGAGATTAGGCATAAGTGAAATTGGTCTATAATTATTGATTCAGGACATGTCACCCTTTTTGTAAAGAGGATATGCAAAGAGGATATGATATGAGATTTTTTTTTTTTAATTAGAAAGTTTGACAGGCCATAAACATCTTTGGATCTGGAGAATACTAATTTAGAGGTTGCTTTACTTATATCAATTACTTGTACTTCTCTCCATTTACAAGCTGACACTATGTTTGTAATGTTTTGTTGAAAATTTCTGCCAGATGTGGGATGAGAATTATGTGTAAGTGTAGAATTGGAATTCTGGTTGCCCTGAGTTGAGAGGCTAAGTTTGAAAGAGTTCACAAAAAAAGTGATTGAAATCATCAGCAGTGATGTTAGCAGCATTTGTGTTATCTTTCCAGTTTATATCCTTACCTAGCTCTGCTTTTATTACATTCCATGCAGCCTTAC
The DNA here is from genome assembly GCF_023864275.1 of Schistocerca cancellata. Lineage (NCBI taxonomy): Eukaryota > Metazoa > Arthropoda > Insecta > Orthoptera > Acrididae > Schistocerca > Schistocerca cancellata. The sequence continues at coordinate 741,062,353 of NC_064626.1, forward strand.
ATTTATTGTGTGATTTTTTTAAATGAAATCACCATTTGCATTACACTTGGCTATTTTAATTTCAGATCTATATTTTCTTTGCAGGTTTTTCTAAATTTATTTATCTACTGATCCCTTTTTGACCTTATCATGACAAGTAATTACCAACAGTCTCAGTTTTTGTAATTGAGGTGAAAACCACTTCTGTAAAGTTGAGTGGCTAGGTTTCATGACTTTTTTGTTTTTTAACCAGTGGACAGCATGTATGGAAGATTTTAGAAATGATTTTGAGGAATGTGCTGAAGGCTTCATCCACATTTCTGGAGGAATGTATAACAGTATTCCAATCTATAGACTTAAGTTGTTCCCTATGCTTGCTAATATTTCTATCTGTAAATAGTCTCACACACTAGAGTTTGTTCCTGGTCTTCTTTTGGTTTTTCAGTAAATAGTTTCACCCATATACCTCTGTGGTCCGACCGGTAATAGGCATTAAATAAGCCTAGCCTTAAATAAGCCTAGCTTGTTATTAGATTGTCAAGACAGGAGAAATGCCTTGTAGGACTTTCATTAGCACAAAAGAGATTATAAGATCTTATCATATTTACTAAATTAACATTTCTGGCTGTCATTTTCCTAATGTCTATGTTTAGATCCCCAAAAATTGATATTTTGTATTTAGTATACTTTTGTATACTGATCGCAAGCTTTTCTAAACATTCTACAAATTGAAACTCAATTGTTCTACATTACTTTCAGGAGTGTGATATAAAGAAACAGTTATGAGCTGTATACTAGGTATAATCAAAGCAGCTGCTTCAAAAACACCTTTAATGCATAAGTCACTAACTGCAAGAACAGAAAACTAAGTCTAGATCATTGCTAACATATATGGACGAACCCCCATAAGATTCACTGGGTCTGCAGTAATATGTAGCCAATTTGAAACCAGATGGTACACACAGTTTTATATCTTCTTCCTTTAACCAATGTTTGTTTACACATAAAATCATTCTTTTGTTACTTTTTAATAGCTCATCAGCTTTATTTTTCAGAGACCTGACATTTAAGTGCAGAAGTAACATCTACATCTACATCCATACTCCGCAAGCCACCTGACGGTGTGTGGCGGAGGGTACCTTGAGTACCTCTATCGGTTCTCCCTTCTATTCCAGTCTCGTATTGCTCGTGGAAAGAAGGATTGTCGGTATGCCTCTGTGTGGGCTCTATTCTCCCTGATTTTATCTTCATGGTCTCTTCGCGAGATATACATAGGAGGGAGCAATATACTGCTTGACTCCTTGGTGAAGGTATGTTCTTGAAACTTCAACAAAAGCCCGTACCAAGCTACTGAGTGTCTCTCCTGCAGAGTCTTCCACTGGAGTTTATCTATCATCTCCGTAACGCTTTCGCGATTACTAAATGATCCTGTAATGAAGCGTGCTGCTCTCCGTTGGATCTTCTTTATCTCTTCTATCAACCCTATCTGGTACGGATCCCACACTGCTGAGCAGTATTCAAGCAGGGGGCGAACAAGCATACTGTAACCAAGATAGAGTTTCTGTTGCAGGAGGGGAGGAGTTACAGTATTATGGAGCAATGGAGAACATATAATTGTGTTTCCAGCCCTGGAATCAATGTTAGGTGGCGGTTGGACTTCCTCGGAATAATCCATAAAAAATCTTCATTTCTCTTTGGTAATTTTTTGGGTCTGCTTGAAACACAGTTGGAAGTTTGTTTCACTTCACTGTCAACAGGTTTTATAAGAACATGTTTTCCCAAATCATTTGGTACCACTTCATCATGAGACAAAGATGATACTTTACTTACTGTGACTGGTCTATTCTTTTCTGCTACCCTTGATGATGATGGAGGAGGAGCTGGTTCTGTTTCTGCTGGTGGAGTAGTTGCTTTAGTTGTTGCTGGTGGAGTCTTCATGGTTGAAAACTTAAAGCTGTGAGTGAGGGCCCAGAGTGTGCCTTTTGAATGGCTCCCTGCAGTCAACATTCAGCCACACCAATGGAAGAGGAACAGAACGAAATACAAAAATCATCAGTACATAGGAGGGGAGGTACAGAGGACTCCACTGCTAGTGCGGGACCATTAGCACCAATTAAAAAGAGGGGAATGCTCAGGGGACAGCCCTGCGGGACACCATTCACTTGGATATAGGGCGAACTGTGGAAGCACTGATCCGAACTCTGAACGTGCGGAGTGACAAAAAGTTTCATATGAAAGTCAGGAGCAAGCCCTAGAGATCCCACTAGCGCACATAAGCAAGGATGTGGTGCTGCAAGTGGTATCACAGGCTTTTGTCAAGTCAAAAAAGAGAACAAGGTGTTTCCACTGGGAAAATAGTCCACCTGATAGCTGGGTGGTAATATGCTTGCCTCCCATGCACTGGGCCCGGGTTTGATTCCCAGGGGGTTGGAGATTTTCTCTGCTCGTCGACTGGGTGTTGTGTTGTCCTCATCATTTCATCCTCATCATCGGCTGCAAGTCATCCACAATGTGGCGTCGACTGAAATAAGACTTGCACTTGACGGCCGAACCCAAATGGGACCTGTCAGCCAACAATCATTTAATTTCATTTTACCTGGAAAATGCTGTTCTGATGGCAGACTCCAGGAGGACCAAGTTGTCACACTGGAGTGCCCTTGGTGAAAACCGCCCTGGGACGGAATCAGAATGCCCCGAGACTAAAGAAGCCAACACAATTGCTGGCTCACCATACGTTGGAGAAGCTTGCGCTGTATGTTGATGATGCTGATAGCTATCCAGATCTAGTGAGTTCTTACCAGGCTTTAGCACTGTAACAATGGTACTTTACCACCACTGCGATGGAAATTCGCCATCACCCCAGATGCGGCTGAAGAGGGCAAGGTGGTGGCACTGATAACCTACAGAAAGATGTTTTATTATTTGGGAATGGATGTGGTCTGGTCCATGGGTCGTGTCAGGACAATAAGCAAGGGCACTGAGAAATTCACACTCACTGAAGGGAGCATTATATAACTCAAGGTGGAGTGGAGCAAATGAGGGGTGGTGTCATTCCACCTGCTGTTTTAGGAGTGAAAGGTGTGGCAGTAATCCTCAGACATAGAGGTGTGAGCATAATGCTTGGCAAGATGCTCTGTGATTACGTCTGGATCAGCAGATACAGCTCCATGTGTGGAAATTCCAGGTACCTGCAAAGGTCTGATATCTGTAAAGGCATCTGAGCTTGGCCTAAACCTGGGAAGGAGAGGTCAGTGTGCCAATCATGGAGACATATCTTTCTCAACACTTCTGCTTCCGTCGTGTGGTGAGCTAATGGACCCAGGCGTGGTGCCGTTTGAAGGCGATGATGTGCTTCAGGGACAGATGGCACTTGACATTGAAGGGCCCGCCCATGGCCTCCAATGGCTGCAGCGATTTCCGGTGATCAACAAGGCGCTGTCCTCTGCCAGGAGAAACCTGAAGAACAAGGTACTGCCAATTCAGAGGTGGCAACAATGGTAGTAGTGATGGTGTAGACCACCTCATCAATGTTGCCATTCAACGGAGATTCAGTGGTGGTAGCAGAGGTGAATGTGTAATAGTCAGCCTTGGTAAGAGCCCATCTGGTGAAGCGATCCAGATGAGAAGGCCAGGGCTGCAAACTGAGAGATCAATGGCCAAGTATGTGCCATGTGCCACACTGAAATGAATAGGTGCACATGTATTGAGGAGACAGAGGTCAAGTTGAATTAGTAGATCCTCAATATCTTTACCACAGCCAGTAATCTTGGTTTCCCCTACCCCATAAAGGGTTATGGGTGTTAAATCACCAAGAATTAAAAAAGGCGAGGGGAGCTGGGAAACTAGTGCAGCCAATGCATGGTGTGGCACTTCACCATCTGGAGGAAGGTAGATGTCACATATGGTAATTTCCTGTGTCGTCCTCACACCACAGCTTCTAAAGCTGTTTCAAGGGGTATATGTACGCTACAGACTGAGGTAAGGACATAGATACAGACTCCACCTGACATTCTGCCAAAGTCAATGCAGTTTTTGTAGTACCTCAGATAGCCATGAAGGGGGCGAGGGGGATCTGCATTGCAGAAAACCAGGCTTCCTGAATGGCAACACAAGAAGCAGGTGTAACACTTAAAGAGTAGTTGTAACTCAGCAAGGTGGCTAAAAAAACCTCCGCAGTTCCACTGGAAGATGATGCTTTCTGTAGTCGGGGAAGGCATGAACTGACCACGGTGGCAGTTTACGCCTCAGCATCACTTGCTGCCACCGTCTGAGTATTGTTATCCATTTCTGTTGCAGCTGAGACCTCGGCGAGATCTAGGTCCTTGTGGGACACCAAGATCCCACCTTGTACTTAGACACAGAGCTGGTAGGGATTGGTGGTGCTGGCGCCACCAGAGTTTCCCGTTTCTTAGCAGACTACTACTACTACTACTACTACTAATACTACTACTACTACTTCTCCTTCTCCCTCTTCATCTGCTTGCTTACTCACTTCTCTTTAGGGGCTGGCTGGGAGGACTTTTCTGAAGTAGCTTCAGGCACGGAGGAAGACCGTGAAGCCCTTTGTCCAGCAACTTGTGGCTCCTTCAGCCACTGGCAAATGTCCACTTTTACACTAGTGGATACCGTGGAAGGGAGAGTCTCTAGGGACCCCTTCCATGCAAGAGGAGCCACATGAGGCTGTTGCTTCTCACACCAGAAGTATGTGCATTGGGAACAATGGAAGAAGAGGTGCTCCCAACCACCAAGGGGGCAGATGTATTCAGATGGCCCTGAGGACCAACTGTACGAGGTAGAGGTGAGGAGACTACTGTCACTAGTGACGGTGATGTCGATGGAGCTGCAGCATACGTAGATGTCAAACAAATGGGGTGCAACCCTTTAGCCTCTTGGTAAGTCAGCCAGACCAGGGTCTTGTACTCCATTATTTTCCACTATATTTGGAGTACACTGCAGTTTGGCGAGCAGGGGGAGTGGTGCTCTCCACAGCTGACACAGGTGGGAGGAGGTGCACATGGGGTATTCGGATGCAGTGGACATCCGCAATTTTGACATGTGGCATTGGAATTGCAGAGGAAAGATGTGTGCCCAAATTTACAGCATTTAAAACACTTAAAACCATTGCACAGGGGGAGGGATGTAGGGTTTTACATCACATCGATATACCATCACCTTGACCTTTCCAGGCAATGAATCTCCCTCAAAGGCCAAGATGGTTGGTTGGTTGGTTGTTTGGGGAAGGAGACCAGACAGCGTGGTCATCGGTCTCATCGGATTAGGGAAGGAAGTCGGCCGTGCCCTTTCAGAGGAACCATCCCGGCATTTGCCTGGAGTGATTTAGGGAAATCACGGAAAACCTAAATCAGGATGGCCGGACCCGGGATTGAACCGTCGTCCTCCCGAATGCGAGTCCAGTGTCTAACCACTGCGCCACCTCGCTCGGTCCAAGATGAAGGCACTGCTAACAACCTTATCATCTTTTGGTCCCCTATAGACGTGCCAAATGAAGTGAACACCCTGTCATTCTAAATTGGAATGGAGCTCGTCATCAGACTGCAAGAGAAGGTTACGATGGAAAATAATCTTGTGGACCATGTTGAGGCTTTTAAGAGAGGTGAGGGGAAACAGGAATATCAACCAGCTGGTCATAGGCTAACAACACTCAGGACTGGCCTGGGGATCCTGTCTGAATGAGGACTGCCCCATTTCTAACTTTTAGACAGCACAGTCACTCCCCCAAACTTGTCCTACAGGTTTTTGACAAAAAAAAGAAGCTTTGTAGCCAGAAAGGAGTCACCATTTGTTCTTCTGCAGACCAAATACCTTGGTGAATAAGGATCTATCTTTTTATAGTCCTCCGTTCATGGTGTAGCTAGGGAGGGGAACGATTTAGGGTGATACCTGCCAGCACTATAGTCTACCTTGCCTTTCTTAGAAACTGCTGGCACTATGGTCACCAGATAGAGAGGACTTGGTCCGCTTCAATGCGGGTCATTTGCCCTGATGCCACCCACTGTGATCATGGTCTCGCCCCACAGGCGTCACCCAGCCACAGGAAGGGTCACACGGCACAATGTCCGTTGCTGGGAATCCTGATCCCCCAACAAGAGGGCATTTACTCCTTGGCATACATGGGGAGTTTGTATCTCAGGCATGAGCAGCACGAGCCCTGTGTTGGCAAGGGGGCTACAAAAAAGGGGGTACCTTACAGTCCCACCACGATGGACTGGCTACCATGCTGGATATTGGGTGCAGAGAAATCCAATGTTGTCAAGGGGCAAAAGAGGACAATGAAAGAAGATGATGTGTCTAGGAAGGTGTCTTTGCCTAAACAGCTGCATTGCGGGTGGAGTGGCACAGCCACAACAGTTAGATGTGCAGAAGACCTAACTGCACTATGCATATCTGGTGCATCACATAAGGCATTCTTCCCCAAATGTCCCACACTTCTGAAGAATTTTGAAAGTATGAGGTCAAACCCTGAAGGAACTCATTAGGCCGAAAAATTGGGAGACTCCTTTTAGTCATCTCTTATGACAGGCAGGAATACCTTGGGCCTATTCTATCCCCCAAAACTGCAGGGCAGGGGGAGGGGGGGGGGACAAGTGCTGCAGAGATCTACTTCCTTGGCAAAACAAGAAATGGGGAAAGTTTTATCAATAATGTTTTATCATATTGAAAGAGAGACTAATAGGAGTTCACTATTCTATATTCTAGTATGTGACAGACAGTATAAAAGGTGATTCAGGTGCAAAACACCGGAAAAGTGAAACAATCAAAAGAAAAAAATGAGGCCTTACAAAACACTAGGAAGTCATTGCTGAAAAGAAGTTAGAACAGTGCAAATTTTGGAAACTCCACCACCAAAGATGTTACAGGCTTAAACAACAGAAACATTAAAAGTACAGATCGGGATGCAAACAGAAGGCATTTGAACTACAGTGGTAGCAGCAACAGGTCAAATGCTTATAATCACAAGAACAAAGGAAAGAGGTTCTTACCTGCAAGGAGTTTGGTCATAACTCATCGGAATGCACAAAAGAGACGAATAATCACAAGATGACATTAAATCTAAACACTATTAAGAAAAAGTAAACACAAAAATGTCAGAATATGTAACTGAAAAGTGAAGGCCCTAATTGACACTGACAGTCAATTTATAACAAGATGTCTATGAGGCAATGGATGCTCCAGTTTGCTGGATTCAAACTTAATCCTCACAGTATTTGAAATAAACTTACTTTCTTCACAAGGCTATTTTACATATAGGTCTACTGGTGAGACTGACAAAGAGAAAATTGTAACACATATTTATGGGGTTTGTGAAGACATTACAAATTTTGATGTGGCAGATGGGAAAAATATTCTAGACCAAATTGAAGTCTCAATAAACAAATACGGAGTTACTATTAGGAACCAAGAAGGGGGGCAATTCATCTGATATATATCCATAAACAAATAAAAATTAGATATTGAAAGCCTGCCAGAGATGAAAAAGGAACAGTTGGAGTTGTAGGGACTAATTAAACACCAATAAACAAAAGGCCACCAGTAAGTATAAAGATCACAGAGAGAGGCCACCAGTAAGAATAAAGATCACAGAGAGAGGACAACAAACATATAGCAAACCCGGAAGACTATCTCCAAAGAGAAGACATGATTGACAACCAAGTCCAGTTGCGTCTTGTTAATGGAATAACAGAACCCAATTCATTCAAATGTGAAAGCCAAGTTACAACTGGATATTACAAAAAATTAAATAAATTTATAGTAAATATTGTTGCCCATTGAACATTAAAGAATAGTTTTTAGCATAACTACTGATGCCTATCCGTTTCGCATGCTAGATCTCAAGGATGGATTGAGTCATGTAGATTTGAAGGGGAAGCTGAAACTAAACATTATTTGTGACACTCAGGCAGTATTAGTTCAAGAAAGTTTCTTTTGGATAATCAGATTCATTCAGTGTTTCCCAGTGCTCTTTAAACACCATTATTTGGACAAGAGCTCAAGACAAGAACGACTGTTTGGCAGCATTCAAAAGATGCTCTAAGTCAGTACCAATGACACGTGGCACTTTGGATCGGAGCAGATTTTGTCTGGTTTCGGGCGGCTAGCGGAAATGGTAAAGACTGCCAGTCTTGCTTCAGAGATTAAGGCGGAGCTCACCATCTGCAGCATCGTCGATAGAACCGACTGTGGTCCTTTGGTGCAGAGCCGAGTGGAGGGTCTGAATCAGAGGCTCAGGCAGTTCTGTGACCGTGTAGGTTGTAGATTCCTTGACTTGCGCCATCGGGTGGGGGGTTTCCGGGTTTCACTTAATAGGTCAGGAGTCCACTACACACAGGAGGCAGCTACACGGATAGCGGGGGCTGTGTGGAAGGGACTGGGCGGTTTTTTAGGTAAGAGGGTCTCAGGGAACCACACAAGTGACGTCCGTCTAAAATTGGGCAGGTAAAACACAGTGAGGTAGTTGTAGGAACGATTAGTATTGCAGTTGTAAATTGTCATAGCTGTGTTGGGAAAAGATCCAGAGCTCCAAGCCCTAATAGAAAGCACTGAAGCTCAAATAGTTGTAGGTACAGAGAGCTGGCTAAAGCCAGAAATAAGTTCAGCCAAAATTTTTTCAAATGATCTAACAGTGTTCAGAAAGGATAGATTAAATACAGTTGGTGGTGGAGTATTTATTGCTGTCAGAGGTAGTTTGCCTTGTAGCGAAATTGAAGTGAAGCCAAAGATGTGGGCTCAAATGTGGAAATGCAGGACCTAAAAAAGGTGGTGCACACTGACATTCCGCTGTGGCGCTGTGCACGCCGCGATTGAAGCCAAAGATGTGGGCTCAAATGCAGGACCTAAAAAAGGTGGTGCACACTGACATTCATTCCGCTGTGGCAGCGGAATGTCAACCGTCGTCTTGCCGAGCTAGAAATAGTTCATGTGAAATAGTATGGGTAGGGGTTACACCTGACAATCAGACTAAACTATTAATTGGATCATTTTACCAAGTCTCAGAAGACATAGTTGCTGATCAGTTCAAAGAATACTTGAGTCTCATTTCAAATAAGTACCCCGCTCATACAATTATAGTCAGTGGTGACTTTAATCTACCCTCGATATGCTGGAAAAATTATACGATTAAAGCCGGCGGCAGGCATAAAAAATCATCTGAAATTGTATTGAATGCTCTCAGAAAATTATTTTGAACAATTAGTTCATGAGCCCACTCGAAGCGTAAATGGTTGCGAGAGCATACTTGACCTTTAAGCAAAGACTAATCCTGGACAAATAGTGAGTATTGTGACAAATATAGGGATTAGCGACCACGAGGCAGTTTCTGTTAAGCTGAATACCGTAACACCTACAACCATCAAAAAGAAACACAAAGTACGTCTACTTGAAAAAACTGATAAAAATGCTCTTTACGCCTTTTTAAGAAACAGTCTTTACTCCTTCTGAAGTTGTGGAATGTTTCCAAAGAGATAGTATAGACAGCAATTGCGAGATATATACCACATAAATTAAAAGTGATGGTACTGATCCCCCATGGTACACAAAACAGGTCGGATCATTGTCGCAGAAGCAACAAAAAAAGCATGCCAAATTTAAAAGAACTCAAAATCCCCAAGATTGGCAATGTTTTACAGAAGTTCAAAATATGGCATGTACTTCAACGCGAAATGGTTTTAATAATTTCCACAATGAAATTCTGTCTCGAAATCTGACAGAAAACCCAAAGAGATTCTGGTCATACATAAAGCATACCAGTGGCAAGACGCAATCAATACCTTCACTGCGCGATAACAACGGTGAAGTCACTGATGACAGTGCCACTAAAGCAGAGTTATTAAACATGGTTTTCCGAAACTACTCCACCAAAGAAGATGAAGTAAATATTCCTGAATTACAATCAAGAACAACTGCCAAGATGAGAAACATAGAAGTAGGTATCCTCGGAGTAACGAAGCAGTGTAAATCACTTAATAAAGGCAAGGCCTCTGGTCAAGATTGTATACCTGTCAGGTTCCTTTCAGAGCATGCTGATAAAATAGCTCCATATTTAGCAATTATACACAACCACTCACTCACAGAAAGATCCGTACCTGAAGACTGGAAAATTGCTCAAGTCACACCAATACCCAAAAAGGGAAGGAGTAATCTGCTGAATTACAGGCCTATATCATGAACGTCGATTTGCAGTAGGGTTTTGGAACATATACTGTATTTGAACATTACGAAGTACCTCGAAGAAAACGATTTATTGATACATAGTCAGCACGGTTTCAGAAAATATCGTTCTTTTGAAACACAACTAGTTCTTTATACCTATGAAGTAATAAGTGCTATCGACAGGGGATGTCAAACTGATTCCATATTTTTAGATTTACATAAGGCTTTCGACACCGTTCCTCACAAGCGTCTTCTAACCAAACTGTGTACCTACGGAGTATCGGAAAAATGGGGAATGTGTGGAGAATGTGTAAGGCTTTTAAGCACAACTTCTACAGTGCACTCAAAACATGTGGGAAGGTGGGAGTTTCTCTGGAAAGCACTTACACCTCCATGCAGTCCTGATGTCTCCCCATACAATTTCCATATTTTTGGAGCTCTCAAGAAATACATTCATGGCTGTCGATCTGATTTGTATGTAAAGGTACATACCAGGGTACAATCACGGTTTTGTAGGCAACCGGAAAACCTTTTCCCATGATGGTACTGACTGGAAATTGGAAATTGAAGGAGAGTGAATGTGCTGAGAAGTACAGAGAATTAATAACACAAAAATTTCCAAAAGAAGTTTTCTGCAATGTAGAAAAAGAATGGAGCTTATTCAAAGACACTTTAGTCGAAGCAGCACAAAAAGTATGTGGCAGAACATCTGAAAAGGAAAAAATAAGACAGACAAGTTGGTGGGATGATACCACAATCCAAGCAGTTAGAAGAAAAAATGGAGCATGGAGAAAATGGTAGAAAACTAAAAATGACGAAGACCATAAAAGATATATAGAGGAAAAGAAGAGTGCAAAGAAATAGTGGAAACAGCAAAGAAAAAGGCATGGGAAGAGTTTACAAAAAAACTTGAAGAAGATGTGAAGAGCAATAAGAAAATGTTCTATAAAATGATGAAAAATAAAAGGAAGGCTTCTGAAGTACCAGTAAAGATGGAAACAGAGGACGGTACCATTATTGAAGATCCAGGGAATATAAAAGATCTCTGGAAAGAACATTTTAAGAAGCTGTTAAATGCTGAGGACCAGGTACATGAGGAAACAACAAATAATGGAGAAATTGAGAGAAGTTGGGAAGCAGAATTAGGACAAATTACACAGGAAGAAATGGAAAAAGCTGTGAAGAAGATGAATGGGGGGAAAGCCCCAGGACCTGATGAAGTATCAGTGGACATGATAAGAGCAGCAGGTCCAGTGGGAATGCAGTGGCTGTATAGAGTACTATCAAGCGTGTGGAGAAATAGTAAAATACCTGGCGACTGGAGAACAGGAGACATTGTTCCCATCTTCAAGAAAGGCAATAAAAGACTTTGTAAAAACTACAGAGGAATAACCCTCATGAGTCATACAGCCAAGATTTTTGAAAGAATTTTATTAAATCGAATAAGTGAAAAGATAGAAAAGGAGCTGAGTGAAGAACAGCATGGGTTTAGGAAAGGAAGGAGCACAATCGACCTGATATTTTCTATCCGTCAACTGATGGAAAAAAGTTGGGAGTATAACAAGAGGGTGATAATGGTTTTTATAGACATAGAAAAGGCATATGACTCAGTTGACAGGGAAAGACTCTGGGAAGAACTGAAGAAGATAGATATAGAAGATGGATACATTAATGTTATAAAGACAATGTACAGAGGCCACAATTGTAGAATTAGAACACCATTGGGGAACACTGAATACTTCGAAATAAGACAAGGACTTAAGCAAGGAAGTATTCTATCTCCTGCGCTTTTTAATGTTGTGATGGAGGGAATGAATAGGGCAGTTAAAGATATAATAAAAGAAAAAGACAAAAAGATGATTTTTGCAGATGATATGGTAATATGGGGTGATAAAGAGGTAGATGTACAGTTACAGCTTGATGCGTGGAAGGAAATAATGAAAAGGTATGGATTAAGAATAAATAAAGATAAGAGTGAAGTAATGGTATTTGGAAGAGAGAAAGGAATCAATGGAAATATTACCTTGAATGGAGAACCCCTCAAAGTGGTAGAAAGTTTCACTTATTTAGGGAGTGAAATATCTAGGGATGGAAGAATAACTAACGAAATTAATAGGAGGTTACAGAAGGGAGGCAATTTCTACCAAACAATAAAACATCTGATTTGGAATAATGAAGTTTCAGAAAGAGCAAAACTCCTGATGTATAAGAATTATTACTTCCCTATCGTCACCTATGGTGGAGAAACATGGACAATGAAAGAAAGGGACTGGAGCAGACTGCAAGCAGGGGAAATGAAATTTCTCAGAGCAGTTAAGGGAAAAACAAGAATGGACAGAGTAAGGAATGTAGAGATTAGAAAGGACCTCAAACAAGAAAGTATGAGAGAAGAAACTGAAAGAAAGAGATTAAGATGGTATGGGCATGTTAAGAGGATGCATGGGCAGAGACTCCCTAAAATTATGGAAGAACTAAAGATGGATGGGAAACGACCTAGAGGGCGCCCAAGAACACGGTGGAAAATGGGAGTGAGAATATCTGTTGAAAGGAGAGGTGTGACCTGGCAGCAAGTGGAGGAAGAAAAGTGGTGGGAGGACCGAGCCAAATGGAGAGGACTCGTCAGCACCCAGACCCGGCAGTAGCTGGAGCGGGATTCGGATATAGATAGATAGATAGATAGATAGATAGATAGATAGATAGATAGGTACTGACTGTCCTGTCCCACATTGGGATAAATTTATGAACAGTTATGGTGACTACTTCTGAAATAATAAACAGTTTACTTACTTTTCTTCCATCTGTCTCATTTTCAACTGACTGCACCTTATGAAGAGGACATAGTGTCATATCTCCAGAATGAACTCTAACCATTTAACTTTGGGTTGGGTTGTTTGGGGGAAGAGACCAAACAGCGATGTTATCGGTCTCATCGGATTAGGGAAGGATGGGGAAGGAAGTCGGCCGTGCCCTTTCAAAGGAACCATCCTGCCATTTGCCTGAGGCGATTTAGGGAAATCATGGAAAACTTAAATCAGGATGGCCGGGCACAGGATTGAACCATCATCCTCCCGAATGCGAGTCCAGTGTGCTAACCACTGCGCCACCTCGCTCAGTCATTTAACTTTGATGAAGAGACTGTAGAACAACTGTACCTCAGCTTAAAAAGCATAGTTGATCATGCACTTGCTAGATGTGCTCCAAAGAGAATAGTTCATGATGGAAGGTATCCTCCATAGTATACAGACACTGTAAAGGAAGTGTAAAGCAAAGCATGTGGCTACCCTGAATGAAACACATTTGGCTGCCAAGAGAGCAATGAGTGAAGCCTTCAACGATTATTATAGCAGAATATTTCCAAAAGACGTCTCATGGCCTGAAAGAAATTCTTGTCATGTGTAAAGGCTGTTAGTAGCCCCAATCTTAGTGTCTAGACATTCGTGGATGAGACAGGGACTGAAATTGAGGTAGCAATGCAAAAGGAGAAATGCTGAAGTCCTTTTTCAAATGTTCATTGACAAATGAAATTCCAGGGGTATTGCCTCTATTAAATTCTCTCACCAGTACAAAGATGAGTGATATAATATCAATTAAATTCTTGCACCACTTCCTACATGAGTGACATAATATTAGTATGAGTGATGTTGACACACAACTGAAATCACTAAACAGAGCTACACGCCCAACGGAATTCCTAACAGAATGTATAACAAATTTGTGCCAGAGTTATCTCCTCTTAAGTATAATCTAGATCCCTGGAACAGAAAACTGTGCCCAACAGTCGGAAAAAAGCACAGATCACTTCCATCTACAAGAAGGGTAGCAGAAGTGATCCACAAAATTGCAGTCCAAATCATTGATTTCTATTTAATATAGAATCTCAGAGCATATTCTGAGCTCATACGTGATGAGGTATCAAGAACAGAATTATCTCCTTCATGCCAAACAGCATGGTTTCAGAAAACTTCAATACTCTGAAGTGCAACTTTCACTTTTCTCACATGACATCCTACAAGCCATGGATCAAGGCAGTCAGGTAGATGCAGTAACATATCAACTGAAATTTGTGAATTGATTGAGGATTTCTTAGTGAGGTGGGCACAGCATCTTATCCTGGATGGAGAGTCATTGACAGACATAGAAGTAACTTCAGATATGCCCCATAAAACTTTGTTGGGTTCCTTGCTGTTCATGTTTTATATTAATGACCTAGCAGGCAATATAAATAGTAACCTGCAATTTTTCACAGGTGATGCAGTTATCTACAATGATTAATGCTGCACAAATATTCAATCACATACTGATAAGATTTCGAAGTTATGCCAAGACTGGTGATTTGTTTCAAAAAGTTCAGGAATTTAAAATTGTGCAATGCACAAAACAAAAAACACACAGTATCCTATGACTGCAGTATCTAAGTGTCAGTCCTGTAGGAATTGAAGGGACAAGATTAGATTAAATATAGCGCACACACAGTATTTATATAATCATTCTTCTCACACTCAGAACATGAATGGAACAGGAAGAATAGCCTTAACAACTGGTACCACAGGAAGTACCCTCTCTCATACAACTTCCACTGGTTTCCAGAATATGGATGTCACTGGATTGCAGAATATGGATGTAGCTGTAGAAAGGAAATTACACTGTTAAGCAAACTGAAAAGGAAGTAAAACAAGATTATTACATCTCAATTTTACAGACAACATGAAATGATTGATCTCCAGTTGCATAAAATGTTGACTGTGAGTAAGAAAAGCAAAGTGACTACTCATCATCTGAGTTTTATTACTGTCATGACAACTGAATATGTGACTCAGATGGGTGTTTTAAAGATTTTTTTACCAATGAGATTATTGACGTTCCAGAGAAACTGAGTCATACTGAGTAGTGTGTGTGTGTGTGTGTGTGTGTGTGTGTGTGTGTGTGTGTTCATGCAGGAACTATTCACAGAGGAGATGTATTGTACTGAACTGCTCTTTTGCTTGGATTATCATTAGATTTTTAAATTGTGGTGACAATATCTTATTTATGTGAGAATTGGAAATGTGTTTCCTAGATATGTAATGAAGCAGTGAATTTGTGACCCATATCTGCTACAATTTATCTTTATGTATAACTTCTGTTAATGCTTTGGGATTAGGAAACTTCTGACTCAACATTAATAAGGCTTCTGTGAATACCATATTCATCTTTATTTAATGCTATCATCACAGATAATGAATGCTACATTGATTGTCAATGGTCTCTCCACACAAATCCTTAGTAAACCAGAAATCTACAATTTGTTTGGGTATTATGTAGCCACTAGAGAGATGGATGTGAGTAGTAAAGGCAGATATCTGTACACTATATACTGACAACTATAATAAGGAGGATACACAATCAGCACCTCCTGAAGGCAATCTTGAGAAGATAAGAAATGGCAACTACATTTTGTAACTCACTTGCAGTAACCAAATACACCCACCATCACATAATATAAGGCCACTTTAATAATAAAACTATACAACTTAGTAATATCTTCCATATAAATCTCATATATTTAAGCTCTTGTTTGGCAGAGGAATTAAGTCCCCATATGTATTTCCCAGTTTTCCATGTATAAGTGGCAGCCTGCTTCACTCACTGGTTGACTATAAAAATGAGCTCTTACCTCGGTTTATCAATATCATTGAATTCAATAAACTTTGCTATTAATTCTGCTATCACGGTGGATCATGGAGACAAAACATGCTGTTTCATTGTTATAACGTTAGCAGCTTGCATGCATCCTCCCTGCAAATATCAGATTATTTTAAGTGGAAGTACAGAAGGTGCAAGTTACAATTAAGGGAATCCATGAGAGTTAAGGGGAGGGTCTGGTTGAGACCAATGAAAGCACAGTGTGAGTGCAATGGTGACAAATCATCCCAGAACACAGTACAGACCTTAATCGCATCCACTTCATAACGGAAGTTCCAAGTGGCCTCCACAGTATAGGTTGTCATCCAAGATACACATAACTGTACTTTGGGTTACACCATGTTGGCAGGCCACTTGCATGGAGCTTGTATTTGGGTTCATCCCAATATCCTGTAAAACTCGGTCCTCCAAATCTGGTGAACACAGTGTCTGCTGTCTCCCTGCACCTTCATTTATCTGAATGGGCCCATGACCACCCAAACACCCAAAGAGGGCTTGAAATGTGTTATGAGGTTAGTGTCTGTGAGGGTACTTGTTTTGGTGTAGCTTTGCTGCCCCTTGATGGTTTCCATCTGCTTGAACGAATACGAACACCATCTCGGCTTGTTCCCGCCATGTTTACTGGTGTATTCTGCTGCGTACAGTATGCTGAGTCAGTCACACAGACTGAAACACACAAATGAACGCATGTGACATGGTCAGAGAAATGTTATTCATCAGTGTGGCAATGCTACATTTCTAGACCCATGTCCATAGGACCTTTCCTCTTTTTCCAGTCCGGAATCCATCCCTGCAATTTGTTGGTTTTATTAATGTTCATCCTGCAGAATAGGGGTGGAATATTGTTGATGCAGCATGCAGCATGGTGCAAGGCGACATGGACTACCTCCTTGGAACCTGGTCCTCTGTGACCAAAAGTCCTGTTGTAATACACCAGTGACTAATACTGGTTGCTTGGGAGTTGGAAGGGACTTGTCTCTGGCTGCTGACTAAACAGAGACCTACTCCATGCCAGCCATTGGTTTAATGTGGGCCACTCAGCTTAGACTATGTTCCACTGCATCACCCACTACCTGCTGGTCTACGGTCTGCTGCTGTGAAAAGTTGGCAACATTGGGGTGACTGTACTACACAGGTATCTAGTGCCACTGTCTGCCTGATGCTCGCAATCTTGCTGCCCTGCTGCTTGTTGAGCCAGCATTCTGCCGCCCTTGTGTACTAACCCGTATGAGCAAGGTGCATGCCTGGGTGCTCGCTGAAGCACCCACCGTTGGCTGGCAGGCAATGCCCATCATCAAGACATCAGCTTAATTCTGTACAGGCATAATGTTACATAAAGAATGATGGTATTAATGGAGCATTGCTATTTCACAACTGCCAAGCAGCTGGTAGTGTGCACCTAATGTCCTTCACATTATCCTATCATGACATATTGGTATACAATAGCATTTGCACTGCCAGCACTGTTACAGTATTAATGTAAATTTAGCTCTGGCCTGCTGCCATACCTGCCCTGTTTTGATTATTCATCCTTTGCTGAAGTTATCAAAGATTTAAACCAAACAAAACAATGTCATTTGGAAATCTAAAATTGTCTAGGGATGTTCACTTCATGTGCATTACTGCCTTATCACAGTTTAATAATTTGAAGAACTATTTCATGGCTGCAGAAAATAGTTTTGCTAACATGAAGCCCCTTGCTTGACTGCTTCCTCGACACAATTGTCCAAGAAAATGTTGAACATGTTTCTGAAGTGAAGTGGAACAAAACAAAACAAACTTCCAGTGGATGCTGGACACTTGACAAAAAGAAACTAATTACAAGTAGATTATAGCAAAAGTTTCATTGGAATTAACTGAACTAAACATAACTATTTGGAATTTTTATGAAAGGACATCAAACAGCAGAGAGAGAAGATTACAACTGAGACAATTAAGTACAATGAAAGTATGAAGAAAACTGAACAGGCATTTATTATGGGCAGACATATTACAGTAGGTAGGGTCAGATGACTTTGTTACAATGAAATGGGACATCACACTACAACTGCATGGAGAGTTCTTCAAAAATCTTTTTACTACAACTAAGAAAGTGAACAGACTGTGAGAGTACATTCCAGTGTATTCAAAGAGAAAAATCCCCTGGATATGATGTATAAATGAAATAAGCAGGAGATGAGATGGTGGAAGTAAAAACTGTGTAGCTATTAACAGAATGAATGTGTAAGAGGAAAATAGCCAATAGTTGGAACAATGCAGTGTTAGTGGTAATTTGCAAGGGAGAACTATGGGCCCACTCGTCTTTTGAAATAGTACCAAGATTTTTACAAAAATCCTTATTGATCATCTGAAAATAACTTAAGGCATTAGCAAGGGGTGTACATAATTTGTTTCATAAGTATTTGCTTTATTTTACGAACATAAAAATTTTACAATAATATTAACTGCATAATTTAATCAAAATTTTACAATAATATGAACTGCATAATTTAATCTGAAATGTGACACTCCATTGATTTCACAACAGCTTTTGTGTGTCTTGTTAAGGTGAAACAGAATGAGAAGTTAATCACACTCTGATAATTCCTGTTTTTGTCAATGGACTGCAGCAACAGACAATCAATTAATACGATTCGCTGGTAACTGTTCGATAGGACAGTAGTGAGAAGTGGACAACTGAGGGAGAAGAGGTGTGGTGTGAATGACGAGAACTGAGATGGCATGGATAATGATTTAATGTGCTATTTCTCATAACTTAATGCAATTTTTGGATACTTCATGTTTTTTGAAGAGAGTACATTTGAACTCAATTTGATTTCCACGACTCTGCGTATTGTAATCACATCTATGGATGTGAAGCAAAGATAACTTTCAGAAAATGATATTGATCATTAATAATTATAAGGCAGCCTTCCTTTTTCAGTGTTATAATTATAAAAGCTAAAGTACAGAGTTACCTGACTTAACAATAGAAGATTAATTTTCTGACACATACCTTTAAACATCTTGAAAAGCCCTAAATACATCACTGAAGATTAGTCAATAATAACCTGTTTACTTATGATATTCAACAGCTTATTGAAACTAGAAAAAGCTATTTGTGTCATCAGCCTCAAGGGGGCTTTAAGTATAATTTCATTATACTTTGTCACTTTTCGGTGTCTTTTCGAATACGAGAACTTTATTTTTGTGTTTGCTGCATATTCTAATGAATGGTATAAATTGTGCAGGGTCCCATTTTCTAATGTGGAAGGAATAGGATAAAAAAAGTGAAAATTTTTATGGGATTACTTTATCGTCATTTGGCAATAGGAATATTGACTAACTTTGGAATGGTGGAAGTAATGTTAGTGATCAGGAAATAACTTAATTATGGTGGAAAATTGTTACAGTAACAAGAAACTAGTAAGAGATGAGGGGAAACGATGTAAGTGATGATCATAATGAGGTATTGGGTAAAGTAGAGGACACAGAGCATAAAAAGAAGACTGATGAGATACAGTCATTGTGGAAGATTGATATTTTGAAGCAATCTGTTATGGATGGAATCAGTGCCAGGGGCTGTATTGCGGGAAGAATAGACGGCCAGAAGAAGTTCCCATTCAGTGGAAGGTTCATTGTAAGTCAGTCTGACAAGGGGTAAAATGTGAGCAGGAAGCTTCAGCCCACTGTTTCTGGAAGAAGAGGGTGGCTGGACATGAGACCGACACCGATGCCATCACAAAAGGGGTTGCATGATCTTCAGCAGGAACTGTAGATAGGCCACATGAAAGGGTAAGGTCTGGAATGGAAGACTGCTGCTGACAAAGTGTAGCCAAAACCTGTGATGAAGGGACAGTATAACCTAGGAAGGAGACAATGGATTCGCAATGTACCTGCTTGCTCTTATTAAGTAACAGGCTTTGGCCCATACACTTTTAACAATAATAAGACTGACTGAGGATAGGTGCCACAATGACGATCATGAATGGCTGTGACAATGGCCATGATCCACCATGGAACAGACTGACTGTGAATAGGACCAGTCACCCAGGGAATGGCAATGCTTGCTGTGCAAACTATCTTGTCAGTCAGATCATGAATGACTTCAACAATACAACCTAATAAAGATGGTGTAAACACGACGTCGGCAGTATATACAGGCCAATCAGCACGACGGAAAGCCCATCAGGGTAACGTGGCTGTTGGGAGGTGTTAAGGGAACTAGGGAATCAATGGGCAGTGGTCAATATCGCAGAGGCCATCATATGGCAACTAATGTAAGAAAGGAAAAGGGGGAGGGGAACTGAGTGAAAGATCAATGACAGAAAGTGCCATATGCAGCCCTAGAATGAGTATGGAACCATCATTAGGAAGGCACAGGCCATGGCCCGCACGAAATTAGTCAATCAAGGAGTCCCCTGAATAGACAAGGAGGAGGGAGGGAGGGGGTGTTGCTGAAGGAGGGCTGTTAGGGCAGCAGGTGTAGGTGGTCTGTAATGAGGCAGGTAGAGATTGCAACCCCTGACCGCAGAGGTTAAGTGGACCCGGACAGCAACTGCTTTCATCGTGGTATGAAGGGGGATCCATGCATTAACAACGTACGTACAGAGCAATGTGTAGACATTAGCAGAAGCCCTCAAATGACCAACCCAGTTCTGACAAAGCACAGAACCCATGAAGAGTCAGTGAGTGCTCATCAGTAAAATGACACCTCTGGAGAATCACACAAGCTGCTGAGTAAAAGAAAATAAGACATTGTAACTCCAGGAGGTGACAAAAGCATCCATTCCAATTACAAGAGTAATCCCAAAAGTAAGGTCTCCTATTTTTTTTATAAGTACATAAACCTGTTTATTTCTACAACGGTTTACATCAGTTTACAGCTTGAACATTTAGCTATTTTTCGACATAATCACCATTTCTGTCGATGCATTTTTGTAGCCACTGGCTAAAAAAGTACTGTGTGTACAAAAAAAGAGCCATAAGGATCGTGTGTGGAGTCCATCCTAGAGTCACATACAGGAATCTTTTTAAGAAGCTTGAAACACTTACATCTACTGTGTAATATATATTCTCTTTGATGCACTTCATAAGGAAAGAAAAATCCATCTTTAAGCTGAATAGTGCATATCACAAGTCACAATACTAGAAGGAAACATGATATCCACTATGAACAGCCAAATCTAAGTATGGTGCAGAAAGGAGTCCATTTCAGTGGCTGTAAGATTTTTTATGCCCTCCTTTCAAGAATTAAGTGTTTGGTAGATGATGATCTCCTGTTTAAAAAAACCTTAAGGCAGTTCCTATTGCAAGGATCATTTTATACAATAGAAGAGTTCCTGAACTACAGTGTTTAACATTTCTTGTATTGTAAATTGCAAATGTATTCCCAAATTTGTATTTGTAATACTGAATATTTTTATTGTAAACATATATTTTGCAATATTTATTTCTCTGTAACACTTATTGTTTTGTAATCTCTATCATCTCTAAAATGTATTTTTTGTAGTGGGACCTAAGTTACTGTTTTTGTTTTGTTTTATGTATTACCATAAATTCTGGCCAAAAGCTTGTAAAATTGACATGTTCCATATCCTGTGATAGTGTCACAATATGGATCACCGGAACAAGAGATAAATAAGTAAATAAATAAATAAAAAGTAGACACTATAGCAGTTTTCGTATGCCCATGTCATACCAGCTTGCCGCCATACTGTTCAAAAAGTTGTTACTTGGTCTCAAGTGCAAAGTGCCCAGGTTTCGTCACCCTTGACAATTAAGTCCAGAAATTTGTCCTGTTTAGCTGCAAGGCAGTGAAGAAATGCATGGAAGCATCAACTCGTTGCCACATTTGGTCCTCAGTCAGCATGTGTGGCACCCATCTTGCGCACATCTTCCGGTAGTTCAATGTTTCCATTAAAATTCTGTGAGCAGTAATTCGGGAAACCTCAGGAACCAACATGCAGAGATCATACAGGGTGATCCACCAATCTTCACGCATGCTTTGCTCAACCTTCAACACTGTCTCCTCAGAAATTGAGGGTCTCCTGCTCCTTTGTTCATTGTGAATTTTGGTCTGACCAGCTGCAAACTCTCTACACCACTTACGAACATTTTTGACATCCATGCACGACTCACCATACATTTTCATCAATTTGCAATGGATTTCAACTGCTGCAGTGCCCTTTGCCTTCAAAAACCGAATAACTGCCTGCAATTCGCACTTGGTGGTAACATCCAATGGGAGCTCCATTCTCAACAGCTGCCAAGCTGAGACTGAGCGCCTCAGCGCGGTGTGCGTATGTTTACACACAGCGTGTGAAACTCTCTTCATAACAGTGTGACCAACTGCCACACAGAGTTCTGTACTTGTAAAAAAATAGACCTTACTTTTGGGATTACACTCTTACACTGACTAAGCATGGAACGGGAATCCAAATGGGAGGCAAACAAGTTGCTGTTACTCATGCCACCAAGTCACCATCCTTCACCAACATGGATGGGCGACAACCATAAAGAAGAAATCAGACTCAGGTTGCACGGGGTAGGGGGGGATTGACACTTCTGTGGGGCTAACAGAGGGGCCACATCCTGGGACTCCTCCTCCTCCTGTTGGTCAAGGAGGGCAGGGCATGGAGGGATAGCAGGATTCTGCAAGATCCGGAATTGGAAGGGTGGGTGACATTGCGGTGAATGGCCCGTGTGTGCCCTGCAGCCAAGTTACTGCAACAGGCCTCCAGCCTCGGAGACACCAGGGAGAGGGGACCCAGGAGAGAACTTATCATCCGGATGGCACTGAAAAGGGAAACAGTTCTCCGGCTGGTAAGTGGAAGCTGTACCTGGAGGGGAGGGCACGGGAACTGCAGGATAAGGGGAGAGGGCAGGGGGCACTGGGGTATGGAGGAGGAAGGAGGGGGAAAGATGTAAAACAGGTAAAGTTAGGTGTCATCAACACGGGGTGATGTGTGTCATATTTCTGACGACCCTCAGAAGATAATTTATCGAGGTACTTGCACTCCTATATATTCTCTTCTGGGCAATCTGAGAGTGACAGTACAGCAACACATGGGTTCCCCCTCATGGAGTGAGTGTCCACTTTCATCGCATAAAGAGTCCACGGCAAAGTGGAAAGATGTGCCCAAACCACAAGTACCGGAAACACTTCATGGATGGTAGTACATATGGCTTCGCTTCACTCCAATAAAAACCCAACTTCACCAGGAGGGTGGTGGTGGTGTGGTCTTCAGTCCTGAGACTGGTTTGATAAGCTCTCCATGATACCCTATCCAGTGCAAGCTTCTTCATCTCCCACTAATTACTGCAACCTACATCCTTCTGAATCTGCTTAGTGTATTCACCTCTTGGTCTCCCTCTACGATTTTTACCCTCCACGCTGCCATCCAATACTAAATTTGTGATCCCTTGATGCCTCAGAACATGTTCTACCAACCGGTCCCTTCTTCTTGTCAAGTTGTGCCACAAACTCCTCTTCTCCCCAATTCTATTCAGTACCTCCTCATTAGTTATGTGATCTACCCATCTAATCTTCAGCATTCTTCCGTAGCACCACATTTCAAAAGCTTCAATTCTCTTCTTGTGCAAACTACTTATCGTCCATGTTTCACTTCCATACATGGCTACACTCCATACAAATATTTTCAGAAACGACTTCCTGACACTTAAATCTATACTCGATGTTAACAAATTTCTCTTCTTGAGAAACGCTTTCCTTGCCATTGCCAGTCCACATTTTATACCTTCTCTACTTCGACCTTCATCAGTTATTTTGCTCCCCAAATAGCAAACATCCTTTACAACTTTAAGTGTCTCATTTCCTACCGTATTTACTCGAATCTAAGCCGCACTTTTTTTCCAGTTTTTGTAATCCAAAAAACCGCCTGCGGCTTAGAATCGAGTGCAAAAGCGGAAGTTCTGAAATATGTTGGTAGGTGCCGCCACAACTAACTTCTGCCGTCGAATACATGTAGCGCTCGCCAAAACCTCTGCGTCAGTAAATAAATTTTTAAAAAGGCGGAAGACGAGCTTTTTTTCTCCGCCCCGAATTTCGACCACTGCATTTTCATACATTATCCAACAAAGTAAATACAAATTCCGTATTGTTCATCTTCGAATGTAGCAGCTTTTCAATGTACTACGAAAGTCCGACTGGCAACACTGTTTGCGATGTTTGTCAGTATGGCCAATTCTACGTGCTGAATTTTTTCCTACCTGTGAGAAGAGATGGTTGCTAATGGGAACTTTAGTGAATCACATGCAGTATTGTCTTCACCATAAGAATAATACGAATATAAACATTTTGCCATGTATTCTTTCGTGTTTGCTGCTATCTCATTTAAATCCTGTCTGGCTAATAAACTACGAAACTAGAGTGAGACAACAGTAAACGCGGAAGTATACACATATCATATCATGTTTATATTCGTATTATTCTTATGCCTAATAGGGATACAGACAGAAATGAAGCACGGCAATTGACTAGATTTTTGAATCTAAGATGACTAATTTCTGTGCAGAAAGTAATGTACTAAAGAGGCGTCTGCAAAGATTTTCAAACGGAGAAAAATTTTCGCTAAACTCTCGTTCAGAACATATTCTATCATACGCAGTTTATTACTTGGTTCTTCTTGATCATTAACAAAGAGAGCAGCAATGTAAATAACAACAAATAGCAGTCTCTTGCCATTATTTCGCTACTGAGGCAATTCCTCTTTTTTTTATTGTAAGCGGCGGTAGCACGCACAAAAGCAAACCATGCCGCAAGTGGCGACAGGTCGTAAACAATAATTATCAGAATGCGACAAACAATGCATGACACAGTACAGTAATGCATTTTCAGCTCAGAGTGACGTAAACACCTATAACAAAGAGAACAGCACTTATCAGATCAAAGAAAAATAAGCAATCAATTCAAACCAGACGAAGCACGTGAAAAACGAAGGGTACCCGTATACATACGGACGGAGCGCCTGACGCATAGCAATGGTTACCTGGTAAAGCTTAACTGCTAAGCCTACGGCTCGAACCAAACTACTGTAACTGTATCGTCATTCATTCGACCAAAATTGTGTCTCATATTACAATGGACCAACTTTGTTCCGCTTTGGAGGTGCGGCCTAAAACTTGAATTTCCCTTGAATTTCGAGTCTCAAGTTTCAGGTGCGGCTTAGATTCGGGAAATTTTTTTTTTCCTTAATTTCGAGTCTCATTTTCCAGGTGCGGCTTAGATTCGAGTGCGGCTTAAATTCGAGTAAATACGGTAATCTAATTCCCTCAGCATCACCAAGTTAACTTGACTACATTCCATTATCCTTGTTTTTGCTTTTGTTGATGTTCATCTTATATCCTCTTTCCAAGACACTGTCCATTCCGTTCAACTGCTCTTCCAAGTCCTTTGCTGTCTCTGACAGAATTACAGTGTCATCGGCGAACCTCAAAGTTTTTATTTCTTCTCCATGGATTTTAAAACCTAGTCTGAATATTTCTTTTGTTTCCTTTACTGCTTGCTCAATATACAGATTGAATAACATCTGTCTCACTCCCTTCCCAACCACTGCTTCCCTTTCATGCCCTTCGACTCTTATAACTGCCAGCTGGTTTCTATACAAATTGTAAATAGCCTTTCGCTCCCTGTATTTTACCCCTGCCACCTTCAGAATTTGAAAGAGTATTCCAGTCACCATTGTCAAAAGCTTTCTCTACGTCAACAAATGCTGGAAACGTAGGTTTACCTTTCCTTAATCTTTCTAAGATAAATCGTAAGGTCAGTATTGCCTCACGTGTTCCAATATTTCTACAGAATCCAAACTGATCTTCCCAGAGGTCGGCTTCTACCAGTTTTTCCATTCATCTGTAAAGAATTCGTGTTAGTATTTTGCAGCTGTGGCTTATTAAACTGATAGTTCGGTAATTTTCACATCTGTCAACACCTGCTTTCTTTGGGATTGGAATTATTATATTCTTCTTGAAGTCTGAGGGTATTTCACCTGTCTCCTACATCTTGCTCATCAGATGGCAGAGTTTTGTCAGGACTGGCTCTCCCAAGGCTGTCAGTAGTTCTAATGGAATGTTGTCTACTCCCGGGGCCTTGTTTCGACTCAGGTCTTTCAATGCTCTGTCAAACTCTTCACGCAGTATCGTATCTCCCACTTGATCTTCATCTACATCCCCTTCCATTTACATATTGTCCTCATGTACACTGCCCTTGTATAGACCCTCTATATACTCCTTCCACCTTCCTACTTTCCCTTCTTTGCTTAGAACTGGGTTTCCATCTAAGCTCTTGATATTCATACAATTGGCTCTCTTTTCTCTAAAGGTCTCTAATTTTCCTGTAAGCAGTATGTATCTTACCTCTAGTGAGATAAGCCTCTACATCCTTACATTTGTCCTCTAGCCATCCCTGCTTAGCCATTTTGCACTTTCCTGTCAATCTCATTTTTGAGACGTTTGTAGTTCACAACCAATAGATTGTGGTCAGAGTCCACGTCTGCCCCTGGAAATGTCTTACAATTTAATACCTGGTTCCTAAATCTCTGTCTTACCATTATATAATCTATCTGATACCTTTTAGTATCTCCAGGATTCTTCCATGTATAAAACCTTCTTTTATGATTCTTGAACCAAGTGTTAGCTATGTTTAAGTTATGCTCTGTGCAAAATTCTACCAGACGGCTTCCTCTTTCATTTCTTACCCCCAATACTTATTCACCTATTATGTTTCCGTCTCTCCCTTTTCCTACTTTTTAATTCCAGTCACCCATGACTATTAAATTTTCGCCTCCTTTCACTACCTGAATAATTTCTTTTATCTCATCAATCTCTTCGTCATCTGCAGTGCTAGTTGGCATATAAACTAGTAATACTGTGGTAGGTGTGAGCTTCGTATCTATCTTGGCCACAATAATGTGTTCACTATGCTGTTTGTAGTAGCTTACCTGCACTCCTATTTTTTGTTCATTATTAAACCTACTCCTGCATTACCCCTATTTGATTTTGTATTTATAACCCTGTATTCACCTAACCAAAAGTCTTGTTCCTCCTGCCATCGAACTTCACTAATTCCCACTATATCTAGCTTTAACCTATCCATTTCCCTTTTTAAGTTTTCTATCCTACCTGCTTGATTAAGGGATCTGACATTCCATGCTCCGATCCATAGAACGCATTTTCTTTCTCCTGATAACGACATCCTTTTGAGTAGTCCCCGTCCGGAGAACCGAATGGGGGACTGTTTTACCTCTGGAATATTTTACCCAAGAGGACGCCATCATCATTTACCCATACAGTAAAGCTGCATGCCCTCGGGAAAAATTACGGCTGTAGTTTCCCCTTGCTTTCAGCCGTTTGCAGTACCAGCACAGCAAGGCCATTTTGGCTAGTGTTACAAGGCTATATCAGTCAATCATCCAGACTGTTGCCCCCTCCTCAGGAACCACACCAGGTGGGTATCACCCTCAAATACCAGAATAAAGGCACTTGTATTGGTACAACTGTCCGAAAGATCTTAGCACACCACACAACATGAACGTCCTGTCATTCCAAATTGGCCTGAGTTTCACATTAGTTTGAAGGATGAGGTTCCTGAACCATATTCAAAGACCGGTGATGATTAACGGGCACTGTGACATTGACAAGCACGGAGGGCTACAGACTGAGAGGCAGAAGTAGTGTTGATCTACAGTGAACCCGACTGCGTCTTACTGAGAGAGCTTGGAGGCAGTGAGTGTTCCTATACAGTCCCAGTGCAGACCAGGTTTAATCCCAAGCCAGCGAACCTGGCCCTCATCCCAGGGTGTAGCTAGGGAAGGGAAGGGAAGGGAAGGGAAGGGAAGGCCCCGGGGTCATAAGAAGCAGAATTAAATGATCTTTTACCAACTGAAGAAACAGCAACAGAAGAACAGCCAGTTTTTTGGAGATTGATAAGTTTCATACACAAAGCATCTGCCCTGATACCACCCACTATGATCAGGGGTTGGCTCTCCTCATGGGCACCATCCAGCCATAACAAGCACCCTGTGGCACGGCAGCCATTGCCCAAAGTTCTGATGTCCCAAAATGACAGCCAAACCACTATTAGGCACACATGAGGATGCAACAGCTCAGGTATCAGAAGTGTGATCCTTGTGTTGTCAGGGGGCTCAGCCAGATGGGAACATTACATCCCCACCATATGGACTGGCTACATATGCTGGTGACCTAGCAGGGCATAATGTGGCTACGGCGGGAAAGGACAAGGGCATGGAGAAGGGGAGAGGTATTCACACATACCATAGATGCTAGGGAGGGTGTTCTTTCCCAAATGGCTCTCACTATGGAGGTTAAATTTAGAAGATGTGGTCCATCCCCGAAGGAGATCAAAAATGCCAAAAAAGAAGGATGAAAAGAAAAAAGCAAGCGGAACAAAAACCCGAAGTAATACAAGAAACCACAGTTAGCCAGGTCGACTTGAGTAAGAACACCAGGGGGCGTGAGTGTGGGGATGGGGTGAGGGCAGGGAGGAAGGGGTACGGAAGGAAATGCAACCCGGGGAGGAAGAATGGGCCGCAATAGCTTGGGGACCCATGAGCACCACTCACGAAAGAACCGCGATCCCCCTGGGGATAAGAAGTTTTCAATAGAAGCTCATCACCAAAAATTAAATTTAAGAGACAGCTCTTACACGGAAGTATGGAATTTGGTGACAACCACATTAAAATGAGCTTTGAATATACTGAAAGGACTTCAACTAAAAATGAGACACACAGACGAGTATGAAAATATGTGTGAAAAGGAAAAGGAAGAAAAAAGCAGTAGAGGACGAAATACCACTTGAGGACATAATATTATGGAAAGGATAGTTGCTTCTCAGCATTTAGTGGAGACGCTGAATCACAGATAGGGAGAACAACAAACATGGTAAGTAGCAACTACCCTTTTTATAATATTATTACATTACAACTTGGATTTTCCACCATTTGATTTTACTTCAGGAGATAAAGAACTTTTGAAAATTCCTGGATATTCTGGTTGCAGTGCAAAGGATGTAGGTGAGTTACTTGCTCGTAATTCTTTGTATGCTGGATTCCCAATTCTCAGTGATGATATCATTCAAAGTGAGAGAGAAAAGAAATTTATGACCAGGAGGGCGACAGTATCACTGAACCACATGTGGGGCCATCTGGTGGCGAGATGTTTGGGTGTCTTGACACTTCAATAATATGGATGGAGCAATAGCCTAAGTTAGACCACATGCAGCTGCTCAATGTCCTGTGGCAGAGAGACTTGGCTACATGAGGACAATCTTAAGACAGCAAAACAACTGACCAATGTGTTCAAGAACTGACACTAAGTATGGTGCTGTACAAAAACTAAACATTATTTTGTTGTGAATCAGTTTAATAGTGCAGTCATATGTACACACAAATTTAGTTGTTTGCTTAAAGAAATCACCTGTTTTCACGATTCATCCAATTATCCAGGTACAGAATGGTTTCCAGTTTGTATTCAGGTCATATGGTAAGCATCCTCTTTAGGACTACTTCCTGAAATAGTGGCTCTTCCTACACCTTCATGTTTTGCTATAACTTTTATAGCTTGTGTAACTTCCTTACCTTTTGTAGTGCTGCTTTCTCCATCAGCTATTATCAGCTGGTAACTTCCTTGTTGCATGAAATTTATTGGACATATTTTAGTGTCTGCATCTGGACATCCCTGACAGGTACTTCTGGTCAGCCATTTTTCCCTTTATGCTGTACTTTATCAAAAGAGTGTTCTTCCTTTTTGCTTCTTCCTAGATGTTCCTATTTTTGACGGGATCAGTATGTATTTTAGAATGTTTTTCAGCTGCACTGCATTCTTTTCTTCTTAAGGCTTTTGGGTTCACTGTTATGTCTGATAGTCCATGTGAATATGCAACAGCTGGTATTCTCTTGTTACTGGACTTCTTGGCTGCTTTCAGTCTCAACCTGTACATCCCAGCACCTGAATACTCTCCTCATTTTCTAAGTCACTTGTATTAACCTCCATTTTATAGTTTAACAGCCTACTTTTTTGACTGCGAACTTCTCTCTGACAAAGCTGGCTAGAACTGCACAATACTCAAGGGAAACTCCCCGTCACAGAACTGTCCATCCAGTCACTGAAATGTTTTGTTTTCTTTCTGTAGTCATACTATACACTGGTTATGGAATACGAGTCATGGGGTAAAAATATGTTAAAGTAAACTTGATTAACAGCAAGAGCAGGTGAATACCACAGTCGTCCCACAGATATGAAAACAAACAGACAGGTGTGAACTATATTATAAAAAAGGAATTCAAGAGTGAAGACTTCCAAAATGGAACACAACTTCAAAAGCCTTAAAAATATGTTTTCACAGAACACGGAGAAACCATTATTGTGAAACTGTTGCATTCATTTGTTGCAGCATATGTGACAAACTTATGTTTTCATCATTTCCTTGAAGTGATCACATTCTCATTCATATGAACCTTTGTATCAGGTAAGGAGGCATATTTCACTCACTCACGCACCCACTGGTTGTACAGACTAGTTTCGTTGATAAGAGATTCCTATAATAAGGTATACACACTGTCACTAACATCATGTATGACACAGCATAAGGGTTTTCCAGTGGAGGATTCAGCTGATTTGTCACTTTGTTGTCAAATGTTTGTAGTTCCCATTCGAAAGCCTCTTCCCTTTGGCTGCTAATAGAGTAGTTGTGCAGAATATAATTATAGTTCACTACATTACACCTTGCTGTTGCAAACAGATGTTACACCAAGAAACAGAGTCAAACTTCAGTAAATTGAACAGCATATGTATTGTGAATGGTCCAAGAATAAAAAGTATAACAACAGAGCAGCTGGGAACACAAATTGCTGTTATTATTATTTTATTATTATTACTTCTTTTCTTTCTCAGACGTTATGTCTCGTTAAAAATGGAAAGTGACGCGGATCTTGATCAAGCATGACTTCCTTTTAACTGTACGGTATATGTTACATTGCATTTAGGAACTTTCGGGTAATGGAACAAGTATCAATAATTATAGATTTCTGTAGTTGTATATATAAGTTTGGATGTAGCTGTATTGCATTGATGTACTGGTAGATATTCTGTGGTATGACTCCTGTAGTTGATAGTATAATCGGTATAATGTCAACTTTATCATGATGCCACATGTCCTTGACTTCCTCAGCCAGTTGAATGTATTTTTCAATTTTTTCTCCTGTTTTCTTCTGTATATTTGTTGTATTGGGTAGGGATATTTCGATTAGTTGTGTTAATTTCTTCTTTTTATTGGTGAGTATGATGTCAGGTTTGTTGTGTGGTGTTGTTTTATCTGTTATAATGGTTCTGTTCCAATATAATTTGTATTCATCATTCTCCAGTCCATTTTGTGGTGCATACTTGTATGTGGGAACATGTTGTTTTATTAGTTTATGTTGTATGGCAAGTTGTCGATGTATTATTTTTGCTACATTGTCATGTCTTCTGGGGTATTCTGTATTTGCTAATATTGTACATCCGCTTGTGATGTGATCTACTGTTTCTATTTGTTGTTTGCAAAGTCTGCATTTATCTGTTGTGGTATTGGGATCTTTAACTATGCTTGCTGTAATATCTGGTGTTTATTGTTTGATCCTGTACTGCAATCATGAATCCTTCCATCTCACTGTATATATTGCCTTTTCTTAGCCATGTGTTGGATGCGTCTTGATCGATGTGTGGCTGTGTTAGATGATACGGGTGCTTGCCATGTAGTGTTTTCTTTTTCCAATTTACTTTCTTCGTATCTGTTGATGTTACGTGATCTAAAGGGTTGTAGAAGTAGTTATGAAATTGTAGTGGTGTAGCCGATGTATTTATATGAGTGATTGCTTTGTGTATTTTGCTAGTTTCTTCTCGTTCTAGAAAGAATTTTCTTAAATTGTCTACCTGTCCATAATGTAGGTTTTTAATGTCGATAAATCCCCTTCCTCCTTCCTCTCTGCTTAATGTGAATCTTTCTGTTGCTGAATGTATGTGGTGTATTCTATATTTGTGGCATTGTGATTGTGTAAGTGTATTGAGTGCTTCTAGGTCTGTGTTACTCCATTTCACTACTTCAAATGAGTAGGTCAATATTGGTATAGCGTAAGTATTTATAGCTTTTGTCTTGTTTCTTGCTGTCAATTCTGTTTTCAGTATTTTTGTTAGTCTTTGTCTATATTTCCTCTTTTAGTTCTTCTTTAACATTTGTATTATCTATTCCTATTTTTTGTCTGTATCCTAGATATTTATAGGCATCTGTTTTTCCATCGCTTCTATGCAGTTGCTGTGGTTATCCAATATGTAATCTTGTTTAGTGTGTTTTCCCTTGACTATGCTATTTTTCTTACATTTGTCTGTTCCAAAAGCCATATTTATATCATTGCTGAATACTTCTGTTATCTTTAGTGATTGGTTGAGTTGTTGATTTGTTGCTGCCAGTAGTTTTAGATCATCCATGTATAACAAATGTGTGATTTTGTGTGGGTATGTTCCAGTAATATTATATCCATAATTTGTATTATTTAGCATGTTGGATAGTGGGTTCAGAGCAAGGCAGAACCAGAAAGGACTTAATGAGTCTCCTTGGTATATTCCACGCTTAATCTGTATTGGCTGTGATGTGATATTATCTGAATTTGTTCGGATGTTAAGTGTGGTTTTCCAATTTTTCACTAATATGTTTAGGAACTGTATCAATTTAGGATCTACTTTGTATATTTCCAATATTTGTAGTAACCATGAGTGGGGTACACTATCAAAAGCTTTTTGGTAATCAATGTATGCGTAGTGTGGCGACCTTTGTTTAGTTTTAGCTTGGTATGTCACCTCTGCATCTATATCAGTTGCTCTTTACATCCTCATGCTCCTTTGCAACAGCCTTTTTGTTCTTCATTTATAATTTTGTTCTGTGTTGTATGTGTTATTAATTTCTGTGTAATGGCAAGTTAATATTTTGTATATTGTTGGTAGGCATGTTATGGGGCGATATTTAGCTGGGTTTTCTGTGTTTGCTTGATCTTTAGGTTTCAGATAAGTTATTCCATGTGTAAGTGTATCAGGGAATGTGTATGGGTCTGCAATGTAACTGTTAAATAATTTAACAGTGAGTCATCTTCCAACACTTGGACACAATAACAGTTTCCAGCTGTGTGTTTCAATTTGCTATTTGAACATGAATGATAATGACACGGAAGCACACGTTATGTACTGATATGTAAGGACTGGAAATTGTACTCTTGGTAAATATTTGGTGGTCAGGAAAATTATCACAAGTTGTATTTTTCAGCAGCGCACTGTCGCTCTCTTTTAAGCCTGTTGTCCAGATCAGCAAGCTGCCTCAAAAATCCATTGTTAGGGCGAATATCCCGGTTTGTACGCACCATTTTTATTGCTACTGCAGCTGGTAACCTTTCTTTACTCATCAAATATGCCAGAACACATGTACTGGAGCGAGACATTCCCATCAGACAATGGACCAAAACCTTACCTCCACTTTTTATCGCTTCTTCAATGAATAATGTGTTGAGGTGAACTACTTTAGCCAGAAATCTGCTATTTTATCTTTTCCAGGGGCTTTCCAATTTTGAGTATAATTAATTGCTTGGGTGACTTCATGTTGCAAAATTATCACTTCAGGCATTTGTGGTATCATCTTGTATGTGTGTGTTTCTGCTTGTATCCACCGTGCATACCTGTTATGTTGTACCAGGTTTGACCATATGTTGCTCCAGAAGTGTTGCATGTCCGTTATGTGTGGTGGATTGTCTATTTTAATGTGTATGTTATCTATTGTCTGGTAAAATTTCTTTTGGTTTGTGTTGAATGTTTGGTTTTGTTTCCTTCTATTTTCACTTATTTTGTATCTTCTAAGTCGTTTGGCCAATGCTTGTAATTTCTGCTTCTTTTCATCTAATTGCTCTATCGCTTCTTGTGAGATTTTACCTAACCTTTTTCGTTTTTTGTCTGATATTTCATTTCTTATAAATTGTGTTAGCTGTCCGATGTCTTTTCTCAGTTTTTCTATTCTGATCTGTAGCCTGTGTTGCCATGCTGGTTTTGTGGGTTTCTTCTGTGTGTTGGTTGGTTCTGATCTCTACCTAGTGTGTATATTTAGTGTAATGAGTGCTCCTATATAAATCAGTAGTTTTAAATCTTCCATAGTTGTATTTTCGTTTATTTTGTTGTGTATGATTGTGTTGATAGTTGTTATTGTTGTTTCGACTTGTGGGTTATTTGGTGGTCTATGCAAGAATGGTCTAATGTCTGTATTTGTGTCTGTATTCTATATATGTCAGCTGAAATTTTTCTTCTATATCTAACATGTGTGTCACTTCGTGTTCTATTTTTATTATTATTATTATTATTATTATTATTATTATGATGTGTGAGGTTCACCCACCTAGAAGTCCAACACCGTAACAACCAGGATGCCATTTGTGTTCCCAGCTGCTCTATATTATACTTTTTATTCTTGGACTGTTCACTATTTCTCTCTTGCTTTTTTCCCCACAGTCCAGTACATCATCTTCCTGTTTTCGTAATTTACTGGTGTTTAGTTTTTGATGGGCTGTCCACTGGGCCCTCTTACCACCAAATTTGACATTATTGTTCTCCCTTCAGGCCCATCAAAAGGGAAGCACAGTTTGCATTTAACAGGCAGAGCACAAATATCGAGTTTTGCACGAAACTTTTTAACAAACTATAGCAACAGCAACTATATGATTTTGAACAAACCATTTCAACAGGTCATTCATTTACCATGTACAATCAACTGCTGGTTCGAATCAAAATATACCCTTAATTTTGGGACAAAGACAAGAATTAATTGGCTGCCATTTATAGTGTAAAGTGCAATATACAATAAAACCAGCGAGACTATTGTGCAATTCGAACACTTGTCACCACAGAAAAAAATTTCAACGCACTTGGAGGTTCTGTCTGTTGATTTATGCTAAACCTACATTACACAGTAATCATTTTCTATCCTGTTACATTGAACCCTCCATGTACCATGTGGACTTGCA
Organism: Schistocerca cancellata; assembly: GCF_023864275.1. Classification (NCBI taxonomy): domain Eukaryota; kingdom Metazoa; phylum Arthropoda; class Insecta; order Orthoptera; family Acrididae; genus Schistocerca; species Schistocerca cancellata. The sequence continues at coordinate 741,097,224 of NC_064626.1, forward strand.
GCCCTGGCAATAACACCATTCAATAGCTCTTCTGAAAGAAGTCTTATCAGTGCCACTATCAATTTTGAACTACTATTCTACTTTTAGCTATATTTAACTCTCAATAATGTGTGCTCTAAATCATCACAAGTGTTAAGATATAAACAATTATACTTTTTCAATTAATGTTTGTAAATCGAGCTCAACACAAAGTAATATTCCGCGATGACTTCATTATGTTAACTTCTATATGTTTGAAGTTAAGGTACACTCCGATACATAAAAAAAATCAAGTTACTTGACCCTTGTTTTGAGGGATAGGGAGGGCGGGGGGAGAGAGAGAGAGAGAGAGAGAGAGAGAGAGAGAGAGAGAGAGAGCGCCCATCTGCTGAAGCTGGCCAGTGTAACTGGCAGCTGGCCTAATCAGTCAGTGAGGGTACATTATTCTGTGTACCCAATTAGTTCACACTATGTGAAACTGCTGAGATGAATAAACTTAGCTATGTGTGCTTGGTGCTACATTGCTGTCACACATGAGTTAAGCTTCAATTCTACTGTCAGTTACACTTACTCCATACAAAAGTAAGTACAAACAATTTAAATCATTGCCCTTTATTCACCTATTTATTACAAAACATCCCTCCAGTTGTGTAATGGGATAATTTTTTAGACTGACTGAGCAGTTTAACACATTTTAAAGCTTCACATTCAGCGACAGCTTGTCTTCATTGGAGATCACACCAAAACACAACTTCAAGACAAACAGGGAAAAAGAAAAACATTTTTAACAATTTTACTTTTTCCTTCAACTGTACACAGTATTTTGAATTTGAAAAAATTCTAATTCACAGAAAATTTTATAATAAAAGAGAAATTGAACATTCTTTTTACTTAGCGCAAGCAGCAAAATTTAAAACCCTGATCTATTCTCCAAATAAGTGAGGTGTAACATTTTGAAGGCTTCTTTTATTCCAGTCTATTTTGAATTATTCATAGAACTTTAGACCTAGACTCTCAGGTGATTGTTGCGGAAGGGAAATTACATTTCATTAAACGAAAACAGGTAACAATAGGCACACAAAAAAATTGCATTATCTTACAAAGCCAATTTCATTGTACTAAAATGTTTACCATTCAGTAGCATTCATGCCTAATAAAATTATTTACATAATACTGTTTAAAACTTCATGACCTGTGAGTTATATTCATACTTGCACAACCAATTCTAGATTTTAAGTGCAACATCAAGTTTTACAAAATGAAATTCTAAACAGATCAGAAGCACTTTGAATAATTTAAGTATTTTAAGCATGAAGAATAAGTTTAGAACTAGTGACCTAAGCTTACTTTCATGTTCATCACTATTTGGATAGTTTTATACAGCTGATGACACATGCAGAATGGCAATCTCTCTTGAGATAAACAGCAATTTTGGTAAGAAATAACTTGTCCAATTCAAAAACTTTGTGAAAATTTGTTGTAACATTACAATTCATGTCTCATCTGACCCAACAGTAGTGACTACTCATATCACCAAATTTCGGAGCATTATATATACAGCATGATTGAATCTACAATTTGCTTCCGATATTTTAATCACAAAGGACTTCCACATTATCAACAGTAAAATATTAACAGTATTTCACAGGTACACTAACTTTTTTGGTACAACTATAAAAATGTTATCAATGTCAGAAGTTAAATTCAAACTCCGTTCTTCCTCAAATGAATCAAAAAGTGATCAAAAATTTTAAAAAAATATGATTTCTGTTAGCAGCAATTATTTCTTAAGTCCACCATCTGAAAAAACTTCAGGTGAATTTATTTCACTGTTACTGCATGAAACATTTAAAAATTGTTTCCAAATGACTGCATAACAGGAAGAAGATTTTTGCCTACAAATGTACAAAAACTAGCAGTTCTGGTGAACTAACACAAAAGCCCTATACAAAACTGTCAAATTTATAGGAAACTGGCTGCTGTTAGGATATGAGCTACTGTACCTGTTATCTCACTCCATATGAAGCATTTAAAAATAATAAATTTCGTAACAGATATAACTACATAAAAACACTTAAAATACGTTTGTACAAGAATTTTCTTCAGTGATCACTATAAAGCACTTCATGTTGTCATTAAATAATAATGTTAACGTAAAGTTAACAAAAGTAACATTGTCATGTAGTTTCCAATATTCAAGGACACTTTTTAATATATTTGCATGCCTACTACAATGCACAAATCAACAAGTACAGCATACTTATAAAATTATAAACAAAATTAAACATTTTACTTCAGGCTAACAATCTTGATATTTTAATAAATATCTTATCAGTAACAAATCTAAAAATAATCCATGTACTGGTGTTTAAACACGGACAGTACATATAAAAAATAAAACAATACAGCAAACATCCAGTGACTCTAGTATCGATTTCTCTTTACACGAGCTTTGCTTGTTTCTGACCTTTGTGCTTTCAAGACATTCATGAGTGCCACAGGAAGAGGATTGGGGTTTCTTGGACAGTACTTCACTGTATGAGCCTCACGACCAGTTGCTTTACAAAGTGGACATACATACTTTTGAAGAATGGGACAAACTGTTTTACCATAGTTATCTTTCAGCTGATGGCTTCTAAAAATCTTATCAGATTCACCATTATTCCTACAAAATGCACACCATATGCCTTTCTTTGCATATATGCTTGGCGAACAATCTTTCTGCAAACAATATTGTGTTTCAATGTGTCTACTATGTGCATACAACAGATTAAAATTAGACTCCCACTGCATAGTTGAATCATCAATAGGAACCTCTCTTCCATTTCTTCGGAATTCTTCCATGACATCACCTAAAAATATTTTAAGGAGGATTACTGAACAATTTAACTTTAAAGTATTTTATAGTATTATCTTTGAATATGCTTCTCGATATTAAAATGCAAATGACCTAATTAACATAATACTACCTTATAGCACCTTAGATATTTCCTCAATATTCAAAGCAATACCCAGAAAGAAACAATCACTCTTCAAGAAAGAATACTCTCACACAGATTCTAATGACAAATTTGAAAAAAATGGTTCAAATGGCTCTGAGCACTATGGGACTTAACATCTATGGTCATCAGTCCCCTAGAACTTAGAACTACTTACACCTAACTAACCTAAGGACATCACACAACACCCAGTGATCACGAGGCAGAGAAAATCCCTGACCCCGCCGGGAATCGAACCCGGGAACCCGGGCGTGGGAAGCGAGAACGCTACCGCATGACCACGAGCTGCGGACACAAATTTGAACTTTCTGCTTGAGCAGGATTACATTCTAGATTGATTGTTTAATGTAATATGCTCTACCAACAATCATTCATAACAGTAAAAGCATGATGGCTAAAAATGTAATGGACATCATTTGTAGTGTCAATAATGACTGAAAGATGAAGGAGAGAGAGAAGTCAGCATGTGAGCATCCCTGGTGCTCCACATGCAACAGGAAACATCCCACCCACAGCTGTCACACTCTTTAATACATTACAGTCAAGGGCACTGATTATTCAACAAAGTGGCACCCAGCAGAGAAAATTGGATGCCGCAGAAAGGAAGCAAACTGAATCCAAAAGCAAATAAAACAGAACAATAAAAGGATGAAAGAGTAGGCCGGTCAAGGAAGTAGGGTCAGGAATCCCCCAGAACCTGCACACAGCAGGAGATGCCCATCCCCAAACACACTGGACCTGCTCCAGAGGGAGATTAAAAGCTCCACAACCACAATTTGGGAGGGGGGTGGCTCCATGCTGTGTAGTTGCTCAGCACCAATGATAGAGCCTAGCACAGAATTCTGTACATTTTATTAAGAGCAGGAAGGGACCATTAGGTCCCTATTACAGGATGCTAATTATATAAAATAGTATCATAGAAAGAAATGTCATCAACAAAAGAAAACATAGGGTTGTGGATTCCTTCCAGGAGGAGTGGAAGGAAAGCACCATGCTGCAGCAGCCTATCTGACTGGAGAAAGAGTATTAGATGGGGCTGTAGCCCATCAGATATTCCACTTCCAAGCAAGTGCAGATCTCTTTTGCACCCCCAAATCTGCACCTGGTGTCGGTAAAGTGAACAGTGAGCAACTAGGTGCTCCTCTAGCCAAACCATTTGCCAGTTCATTCCCAGGATGTCCACGTAATTTGAGACCCGAAAGAAAGACAACTGAGCAGGCAGCATGAGAAACGTCAGCAAGAAGGATAGATAGCACTCATCAATAGCCTGAGACTGCTCATTGAGACACTACATATTAAAACATGGTGAAGAGACACCCATGTAATAAAATGGTGGGCTATACCAACATCTGCTGCCTCTGTGTGAAAACACTAGATGTTACCGACAGTGAGTGGCATTCCCTGCCAGCAGAAAACGTAAAAGCACACCCTATCTAACCCACAGTTCTAGAGTCGTCAGTGTATAAGATGATGATAAATTGGAACCCATAGAAGTGGACATAACAGATGCTGAAAAAAAAAAAATGGAGGTGACCAACTTTAGGAAGAAATCAGTCCTAATCCATGACCTGGGCACCATCCAAAGGTGAGAGCATGAGAAAATAGGGAACACAATCTAAGGAGGGGAGATGGGGATTTTTGACAGAGGGAAGCTAGGCGCATTCCAACTGCTAGGCCCACCTGTGGGCAGGTAGCAGGACGATGACACCTAATATATCAAGAGAATGGGGCACAGAGTGATCAAGGAATTGTCAAATGGGGACTGCATGTAGGACTAAACACTGGTACTCTCAAATCTGAAGGGGGAAGATCCATGCTTCAGCAAGAAGGCTATCTACAGGATTAGTGTGAAAGAATCCAGTGGACAGATGCACACTAAGGTGACTAACTGGGTCAAACAGTTTTAAAGCTGAAGGGAACTGCCAAGCGATAAACCTGGCAACCATAGTCCAGTTGGGATGAAACCACGGCCTTATAAATCTACAACAACATTTATACTCTGCAAACCACCCTGAGGGGCAAGGCAAAGGATACATCCCATTGTACCAATTATTAGGGTTTCTTCCTGTTCCATTCACGTACGGAGTGGGGAAGACTGATTGACTAAATGCCTCTGTGCATGCAGTAATTACTCTAATCATCCTCACAATCCCTGTGTGAGCAATACAAGGGACTTATAACAATCCCTGTGTGAGCAATACAAGGGAGTTATAAGATATTCTTAGAGTCATCATTTAAGCCCGGTTGTTGAAACTTCATTAACAGACTTTCCCGGGAGAGTTTACGTCTATCTTCACGTCTTCTATTTCAGTTCTTTCAGTATCTGTGACTCTCCCACACAAAGAAACCAGTGACCCTTCATGCTACCCCTTCTCTGTATAATAATAATAATAATAATAATAATAATAATAATAATAATAATAATAATAACAACAACAACTACAAAACTACTACTACAAAAATCTGTAATTATTGATACATGTTCAATGGCCCGAAAGTTCCTAAATGCAATATAACATACACCGTACAGTTAAAAGGAAGTCACGCTTGATCAAGGTCTGCGTCACTGTCCATTTTTGACCAGACATAACGTCTGAGAATAGAAATAATAATAATAATAATAATAATAATAATAATAATAATAATAATAAACCCCGTGGAGGCCCGGAAAAGAATAGGCCTCCGGTATGTTCTGCCAGTCGTAAAAGGCGACGAAAAGAACAAACCACTAATAGGGCTAACCCCCCTTTTAGTGTGATTGCTTGGTTCAGGACAGAACTAAAGAAGCCTCGGACAAGTGCCGTCATGGTCGGGGACGACGCTTGAACCCTATGCCCGCCCACAATGGTAACGACACTGCTAGCCAACTGGAAAAGGATTTAAATCCGAATAGAGGTGTTTTGCAGGATATGCTTCCTGCAACCACCCTAGAAGGAAAACAAAGACAGAGGATGAGATGGTCAGATGAAGTTAATCGACACCTCATGTTCTGTTATTACCAAGCAACAAACCTAGGAACCAACACAACTGGATACAGATCACAAGTATACACAACATTTATCACCAGATACCCGGAATTAAAATTTTTAACAGAACAACGACTAGCTGATCAGATCCGTGTAATAATCAAAAATAACAGGATACCCCAGTCAGAATTAGAAAACATCAAACAACAAGTACAACAAATACTGGAACAAAATAATGTGCAATCAGAAGAGGAAGAAAACACAGTAATGGACTCAAACATCCCAGAGCAAACAAACAAAGACCAACACGCATCAATTAAACAATCAGAGGAAAACGAAATCTTAAGACAGCCACCAGAACAAGCACAAATAGAACACGAAGAGAGACACGTGTTAGATATAGAAGAGAAATTTCAGCTGACATATATAGAATACAAAGACACAAATACAGACATTAGACCATTCTTGCATAGACCGCCAAATAACGCACAAGTCGAAACAACAATAAAAACTGTCAACACAATCATACACAACAAAATAAATGAAAACACAACTATGGAAGAGTTACAACTACTGGTCTATATAGGAGCACTCACTACACTAAATATACACACTAGGCAGAGATCAGAACAAACCAACACACAGAAGAAACACACAAAACCAGCGTGGCAACACAGGTTACAGATCAGAATAGAAAAACTGAGAAAAGACATAGGACAGCTAACACAATTTATAAGAAATGAAATATCAGACAAAAAACGAAAAAGGTTAGGTAAAATCTCACAACAAGAAGCAATAGAGCAATTAGATGAAAAAAAGCAGAAATTGCAAGCATTGGCCAAACGACTTAGAAGATACAAAAAAAGTGAAAATAGAAGGAAACAAAACCAAATATTCATCACAAACCAAAAGAGATTTTACCAAACAATGGATAACACACACATTAAAATAGACAATCCACCAAACATAACAGACATGGAACACTTCTGGAGCAGCATATGGTCAAACCCGGTACAACATAACAGGCATGCACGGTGGATACAAGCAGAAACAGACACATACAAGATGATACCACAAATGCCTGAAGTGAAAATTTTGCAACATGAAGTCACCCGAGCAATTAATTCTACACACAATTGGAAAGCCCCTGGAAATGATAAAATAGCAAATTACTGGCTAAAGAAGTTCACCTCAACACATTCACATCTAACTAAATTATTTAACAGTTACATTGCAGACCCATACACATTCCCTGATACACTTGCACATGGAATAACCTATCTTCAACCTAAAGATCAAGCAGACACAGCAAACCCAGCTAAATATCGCCCCATAACATGCCTACCAACAATATACAAAATATTAACTTCAGTCATCACACAGAAATTAATGACACATACAACACAGAACAAAATTATAAACGAAGAACAAAAAGGCTGCTGCAAAGGAGCACGAGGATGTAAAGAGCAACTGATAATAGATACAGAGGTGACATATCAAGCTAAAACTAAACAAAGGTCCCTACGCTGCGCATATATTGATTACCAAAAAGCCTTTGATAGTGTACCCCACTCATGGTTACTACAGATTTTGGAAATATACAAAGTAGATCCTAAATTGATACAGTTTCTAAACACAGTAATGAAAAACTGGAAAACCACACTTAATATCCAAACAAATTCAGATAACATCACATCACAGCCAATACAGATTAAGCGTGGAATATACCAAGGAGACTCACTAAGTCCTTTCTGGTTCTGTCTTGCTCTGAACCCACTATCCAACATGCTAAATAATACAAATTATGGACACAATATTACTGGAACATACCCACACAAAATCACACATTTGCTATACATGGATGATCTAAAACTACTGGCAGCAACAAATCAACAACTCAACCAATTACTAAAGATAACAGAAGTATTCAGCAATGATATAAATATGGCTTTTGGAACAGACAAATGTAAGAAAAATAGCATAGTCAAGGGCAAACACACTAAACAAGATTACATATTGGATAACCACAGCAACTGCATAGAAGCGATGGAAAAAACAGATGCCTATAAATACCTAGGATACAGACAAAAAATAGGAATAGATAATACAAATATTAAAGAAGAACTAAAAGAAAAATATAGACAAAGGCTAACAAAAATACTGAAAACAGAATTGACAGCAAGAAACAAGACAAAACCTATAAATACTTATGCTATACCAGTATTGACCTACTCATTTGGAGTAGTGAAATGGAGTGACACAGACCTAGAAGCACTCAATACACTTACACGATCACAATGCCACAAATATAGAATACATCACATACATTCAGCAACAGAAAGATTCACATTAAGCAGAAAGGAAGGTGGAAGGGGATTTATAGATATAAAAAACCTACATTATGGACAGGTAGACAATTTAAGAAAATTCTTTATAGAACGAGCAGAAACTAGCAAAATACACAAAGCAATCACTCATATAAATACATCAGCTACACCATTGCAATTTCATAACCACTTCTACAACCCCTTAGATCACATAACATCAACAGATACAAAGAAAGTAAATTGGAAAAAGAAAACGCTACACGGCAAGCACCCGCATCATCTAACACAGCCACACATAGATCAAGACGCATCCAACACATGGCTAAGAAACGGCAATATATACAGTGAGACGGAAGGATTCATGATCGCAATACAGGATCAAACAATAAACACCAGATATTACAGCAAGCATATTATTAAAGATCCCAACACCACAACAGATAAATGCAGACTTTGCAAACAACAAATAGAAACAGTAGATCACATCACAAGCGGATGTACAATACTAGCAAATACAGAATACCCCAGAAGACATGACAATGTAGCAAAAATAATACATCGACAACTTGCCATACAACATAAACTAATAAAACAACATGTTCCCACATACAAGTATGCACCACAAAATGGACTGGAGAATGATGAATACAAATTATACTGGAACAGAACCATTATAACAGATAAAACAACACCACATAACAAACCTGACATCATACTCACCAATAAAAAGAAGAAATTAACACAACTAATTGAAATATCCATACCCAACACAACAAATATACAGAAGAAAACAGGAGAAAAAATTGAAAAATACATCCAACTGGCTGAGGAAGTCAAGGACATGTGGCATCAGGAGAAAGTCGACATTATCCCAATTATACTATCAACTACAGGAGTCATACCTCACAATATTCACCAGTACATCAATGCAATACAGCTACATCCAAACATATATATACAACTACAAAAATCTGTAATTATTGATACATGTTCAATTACCCGAAAGTTCCTAAATGCAATATAACATATACCATACAGTTACAAGGAAGTCACGCTTGACCGAGGTCCGCGTCACGTTCCATTTTTAACCAGACTTAAGTCTGAGAAAAAAAAAAGTCAATAATAATAATAATAATAATAATAATTATTATTATTATTTTATTATTATTATTATTATTATTGCTTTATTCAACATCGAATGGTACACTGCACATGTACACATAAACAGTAATGATTAAAAAAATACACGAGACATTCTTCTGAATATGTCATTAATTTACAACAAAATTACAATAAGGTGTTTACTTATTTCTATTCACATAATTTCACAAGCATTTGTTGTTCTTCATATAAGTATGGTACTCTTCTAATGTGTAGAAAGGGTGTTTTACTAAAAATTTCTTAAGCTGATGATTCAGTTTAATTGTAGGAAGAGCCATGACTGCTCTAGGCAGTGCATTAGCTAATTTTATACCTGCATACTGAGGCCCCTTTTTGTAAAGTGCTGTTCTGTGGCTGCCAATGTAAAATCTTTCTTTATTTCTAGTATTGTACTGGTGGAAATCTGAGTAAGTGTTTGGGTGCAGTCTTTTCACAAGGAATATGGTTTTTAGAATGTATGTGTTTATAACAGTTAACACCTCTGTCTTTGGAAACAGGTTGCGACAAGATTCCCTATATTTTGCTCCACAGATTATTCTCACACCCCTTTTTTGAAGAATGAGTAGCTTATCTAGATTACCTTTGGTTGTTGCCCCCCAAATTTCAATACCATAGTTCAAGTGAGAGGAGAAAAAAGCATGGTATGCAGTCTTTAGGACTACGGTGTCTCTACAGAACTTGGTAATAGTACTGATTGCAAATATATTTTTTGACAACTTAGTTGCTAGAAAGTCGATGTGTGTGTGTCCCATTTCAGGTTGCTTTGGATTGTTACGCCAAGGAATTTTACACTAGACTCTTTCTTTACCAATTCGTTGCCCATGTATAACTTAATTTCATTATTCAAACTACTTTTGTTAAACTCCATCAAACATGTTTTACTGGTGCTTACATTTAAGTGCCTTTCATTAAAAAACTGAACAATTTCATTTGTCACATTACACTCTGCCTCTAGTTCATTACATGATTCCTTTTTACATACAATGGACGTGTCATCGGCATACAGAACAATTTTGGAATTTATAGTACAGTATTTAATATCATTTACATAGATCAAGAACAGAAGGGGGCCCAATACCGAGCCCTGGGGCACCCCATATTTTATGCAAGTGATCTCTGATTTGTAGACACCACTTTCCATTTTAAGTAGAACAAACTGCTTTCTATTGCTCATATAACACTTTATTAGGTCATAACCAGTGCCTCTAATGCCCATGTTCCATAGCTTGTCTAACAGTATGTCAACATTCACACAATCAAAGGCTTTTTCCAGGTCTAGGTATAACCTGCCACATGTTCCTTGCTTTCGATACCCGCTAACACCTCTTCAATTAGTTGAGCAGCTGCAGTGCTAGTTGATTTACCTTTTACGAATCCATTTTGATTTTTGAACATCAGGTTGTGTTTGTTAAAGTTTATAATCCTGTTGTATATAAATTTCTCAACTATTTTGGAAAAGACAGGAAGGACTGAGACTGGTCTGTAGTTTTCTATTTTGTTTTTGTCACCTTTCTTAAAAATGGGTGTTACCTGTGCTATTTTTAGTCTGTCTGGAAAGGTGCCTGATTCTATTATATTGTTGACTGCTGCAGACAGAGGTACAGAGACATTTTGGCTACAGGCTTTTAAAACATTAGTATTTAGGCCATGATGCCCAGCTGAATTAGAGGGTTTTAGAGAGCTAATGATGCCCATTATTTCTGCACAGTTTGTGGGGGCTAGATATATACTATGGTCACATGTATTACCTTTAAAACTGTAGTGCATGTTTTTATGTTTGTCATTTATGGCTTCCCCTATGGAAGAAAAATATTCATTAAAAATATTTGCAATTTCCAGTTGGTCTTTTATGAGCATGCCATTGTGGTTAATAGTAAAGTCCATACAGGATTTGTCATTGCCGGTTCTAAAACTGTTTATGACTGCCCAGATGCCAGTAGTTATGTTGTGCGAGTTTTGAAGCTTATTTGCAACATAGTTCCTCCTGGTCTGTGTAAGTAAGTCCTTATAGTGTGCTTGATATATTTTGAAGGCTTCCTTTAGCTCAGGAATCTCTGTTATTCAGCATTGCACTGTGGAGTAGTTTTAATTTTTCCCTCGCTTCAGTGACATTACTATTTACCCAAATATTTCTGTTTATATTTTTTGTTTGTTTCATTTTTATGATTACAACTGGGCATGTGGTATCAAAGCAGTAATAGAAGTCAGCAGCAAAGTTATCATATGAAAAGCTATTATTTTCAAACCATTTTATTTGTGCTAGCATCCAGTTTAGTCTATTTATGTTGTCATTATGCATTATTCTTTTAGTTACAAACTGTTGCTTTGTGGTGACAGTGGGGGCCTCATGGTGTTCCAATTTAAGCTGTACTGCATGGTGATCTGAGATGGCTAGTTTTAAAACCGATGCACTGTGGGATAGGTGGGACACGTTTGTTATTATGTTGTCAAGACATGTTTTACTATTGCCAATTTCTCTAGTGGGTTTCCGAATGAGTGGGGTCAGGTTAAATTCATCACACAGACAATGTAACTTTTTGGTGCTGACATTTGTTAATAAATCTATATTTATATCCCCTGTAACTATAATATTTACATGACCATTTGGCCCAGAAAATTTTGTGTCTATGTATACAAGAAAGTCAGAAAGATTTACAAAAAAGGTATCTGTATTTGCTGCAGGTGGCCTGTAAACACCAATAACTTATGTTATCTCTACCCCATTTCAGGTTTATTGCAGCAAATTCTGAGACTCCTTCCAAGCAGAAGGCACTCACATCAAGTCTTGTCTTTTCTACTGAAGGCTGTGCAGAATTTCATACACAGTGGTTGACTAATGCTTATCAGAGCTTCATTGTACCAATGTTCAGTTACAACTAATATATCAGGTTTGTCAATCCGTGAAATTACATCTAGATCATTATGCTTATTTCTAAGACTACCAAGATTCTGGTGTATGATTTTAAGGCCGAGTTTTTCCTGCTGGACCTTACAGGATAATTTTGGACTAGCAATGAGGCCAGCGGGCTTCACAAGTTTCCCTGGCTTGCCAGTGGTGGCTGGTGTTGTGGCAGATTTTGTTGAGGTGGGTTGTACCACCCCATGGCAATGGACTTCTTTTCATCACTTTGTGAACAATGTTGCCTGACTTCCTCAATAATTTTGCTACTAATGATCTTTTTGCCTCTTGTTCATGTGCAGACCATGAGATTTGTGCAGCTCCCTTTCTAGATAGCTGACATCTACTAGAGACACATTCTGAAATTTACTACATAGATCTATAATCCTGTCATTTGTTTTATGAACTTCCCAGTTCACAATAGACTGTTTCATAAGATCATGCCTCTGTGGAATGTTGACAACAACTGTTTTAGTGTCATTTAACTTACCCAGTACCACTTTCATATATCTTCTTGCATCATTTGCTTGATTTCTTGCTACATCAAATGAACCTCCCATAATAACGACACAGTCATTGGATGAGAAGGAGTCACACTCCTGCATGCACGGCTTCACCACAGCAGAAAGAGGGGCTCCAAGCTGGATGTGGCCTACAGCTGCAAAGCTGTCTTGCATGTTTGCGATGTTTTGCGCTATTTCACGTCCATGGCTGTCTCCATATAATAGAATCCGACCCTGCTTGTGTTTCTGATTGTCGTTGTTTCTTCTGTTTTTCTCTAGGGACGATTTCTTGCATGTAATTTCACAGATTCCACTTCCTTGGACAGTTTGTTTACGTTCAGTTTCACGTTTTGCACACGAGTTTGGGACTTCATGTTTTCTGAACTTATCACTGACAGTTTCTTTGGTGCTTGAAGGATTACTTCTAGTTTGCACGGACTGAACTTGTTCTTGTTCCACTATTTCTTCGAGAATTTGAAACCTGTTTTGAGTATTGACAGCAGGAAAGCTTTCCTTGGTTTTTAGTTTAGGCCTGCAGTCGTTCATCAGGCGCTGTTGTTCAAATTCACTCACCTTCTTATTTAAGAGAGAACTTCAGCCTTTAGGCTCTGGATTTCACTTACCATATCGCCGACTAGAACAGATAATTCACACCTACAGTCACAAATTTTTGCTTTATGATAATTATCTGAGTTCTGAATGCAGCACTGACTACAGTTCCAGCATGTTATAAATTCATTATTTTCTTTCACAGATGAGTCCACTTTTGCACATTGAAAATGATACGAGTTATTACATTCCTTCCACGTGATTCCGGTTTTCAGTACTTTTCTGCATTTTTTACACTTTTCCGCGTCAAAACACAAGTTTCTACGTAAGCTAATAACTTTACCATTACTATTTGCCGCCCTGTGATTCCTATCTGTTACAGATTCCACACACTTGAGCAATATTCTAGAAGCAGTTGCACGAGTTATCTGTAAGTAATCTCCTTTGCAGACTGATTGCACTTCCTCAGTATTCTGCCAGTAAACCGAACTTAATCAACTTAACAGTTGTGACCAGTACCCCAACAGAGGTACCCCATTAATGGTGACTACGAAAAGAATGACACCCAACAGCACTATGGGACACCAATCTCTTGGACCTGCAGGGAATTGAGTGAAGTGCTGACTAACCTGCCAGTTACCCACAACAGCCCATGTGATCATTCCATTTCATATACCCAGAGCATCTTACAACCACATACTTATACGAGTTGGTTGATTCCAGCTGTGGCTCACTGATGTTGTATTCATAGAATAGTAGGGTTTTTTTTTTGTGAGGTAAAATTTCATATTTCTGTACACTTAAAGCAACTTGCCAGTCTCTGTACCACTTTTAAATCTTTAAAATCTGACTGAATATTTATGCAGCTTCTTCCAAATAGTACTTCATTATAACTGCATTATCTGCAAAAAGCCTGATGGTACTATTAAATGGATAAGAGTAGCACGAACAACACCCCAAGATGATTAGATTAGATCAATATTTGTTCCATAGATAATGAATACAACACTTCATAATGATGTGGAACGTGTGTGAGCAAGGAAGCTTGTGCATGCAGCTAGTCTTCAAGTGACTACTACGGGGCAGCCAAGTCAGCTTTTTTTCAAAAAGGGCCAACAAGCAAGACACTGCTACAATATCCAAGTACTAGGTACTAAAGTAGAGTTATAGGTCAGGATGGACTGTAGTAAGACAGCAGATATGCATGAGCCACATTTTTGTAGGAGAGAATTGGATGGAAACCATGGGAAACATCCCCTACAGAAGCCTGCCAGATGGCACTTTGGAGCTGACTTTCAGCAGAGACAATCAAGTGGGAGATGTACTAAATAGAAACATCAACTTAACAGTTGTGACCAGTACCCCAACAGAGGTACCCCATTAATGGTGACTACGAAAAGAATGACACCCAACAGCACTATGGGACACCAATCTCTTGGACCTGCAGGGAATTGAGTGAAGTGCTGACTAACCTGCCAGTCGGATAAAAATTGACTAATAAAATTGGTAGGGTGCACTGAAAGCTCCATTCATGCAGGGAAAATAAAACGTGATGAAGCCAATCAGTGTCATACGCCTTATGCAGGTCGAAAAAAAGACTGCAACAAGGTGATTGTTTTTAGAACAAGCCTGTTGGATTCCCACTTCTAACCTAAGCAGATGCTCAGTTATGGATCATCCCTCCAGGAAACCACACTTATTGGGGGGGGGGGGGGCACAAAGATGTTAGAACACAGTATAATCTTTCAGCAACCATCCTTTCAAGCAGCTTATAAAGTACATTGGTCACAATAATCGGCCAGCCGCTATCTAGAGACATTGCGTTCTTGCCTTGCTTAAGGATTGAGACAACTATGCTGTCTCACCACTGCGAGGGGAAGGCACCTTTGAGCCAAAGATAGTTGAAGACCCTGAGGGGATGTTGCCTTTGGGGTACAGTCAGGTGTTAGCTCATCTGTACATTGCATCAGGGTCTGGAGCCGTGTCATGGGTCGAGGCAAGTGCTAGAAGTAGATCCCAGTAAGTGAAGGTTTCATTACAGGATTTAGTTTGGTGGGGAGTGAAACATAAGGGGATGTCTTCAGCTCATCACTTCTGTAGTCAAAAAGTAGGAAGAGGACACCGAGAAGCTGGTCAATTAGAAGGTCCCTACCAGATGAGATGGTACTACCACCGCCTCAGGCACTGTGCATTGAAGTCCCACAAGCACGAGAAAAGGGGGTAAAGTCGTTTGATTAATATCCTGCCTGGAAGTATGTTAGCACTGCAAATGGTAATTTATGACATTGGATGGTTTAGTCACCTGTAAGCTAGCAAAGCTCTCAGCTATAATTATATGCCTATTGACAACTCAGCACCTGAATTCTTGAGTTGTTACTTTCAAACATTACGTTATTTATGTTGCATTTCTGTAAGACTATAGCTTTTGTAGTGTTCTTCATTCTAAATTTAATTTAACAATTCTTTTAGCACAAGCAGAGCAACCTGTTTTGATGATTATGTTTGGCGAGCCAAATTAGTGCAATACCAGAATTTCAAACTGGATCCTGGTCACTGGGTGGGGATGGGGGCTCTGCAATACTAATCGTGCTTTACAGGAAAGGGAAATAGTCTATAACAAATTTGAGTTTTAAGTAAGGTAAGATTATAAAAAAGGGCAACACTTCAAAATAAAGCAATTACTTTTGTCCACTGTATTCCTGACTTAAGTTTTCATTCATTTTACCATAAAAACATTTATAGCAAATTTAATAAAAAGACTAAAAGTTTTCAAAAGCAGGCACAGTAAATTAAAGGTTTCCATTAGTAACTGACAATTTTTTTATTCCCTGCTTTGACATTTAAACAGAAACCAAGATTAATGAACAATCTTCCCAAATAAATATTATCTGTCTATTGAAAAGTGTTCAGCAGACTCAATCATGAAAGAGGAACAAGGGTGCAGGCCGAACCAAACTTTCGTTAACCTAGAGAAACCGTTGCAATTCTGCTGGATGTACCATATCATTATATGCTACTTTCATTTCCCACAAGCTGAATGTCCATACACTTTGGAGGAAAGAGGGCCTTTCCATGCAAAATGGTCTAATTTCAGGAAAGTTCCCACATGTTCCCTATGAACAATGGCGAAGTTTTCCTTTCACTAATTTAATACTTGCAGAGTCAGTCATTTGTTTGACCCCATAGCACAGCTACAAACCGTGCACCCGTAAGTTTTCGGCAACTTTGATACACGATATCTCCAGCAACATCTTCAAAGAAAACAAGACTAGGCCACCGTGTACAACTTTTTGTACTCTCTTAAGAGAAATAAGATTTCTTGGTCAATTTTCATATTTATAATTGGAAGCAAATTCAGCCAAAAAATAGATGCTTGGAAAAAAAAGTGAAGTTTAGCTTTTTATATCTCCACAAATCATTGTGATATAAACCCAAAACTTTGCATGTTTGCACTCTTAAACCATTCCCATAAGAAATACCATGTTCTAAACTACCTACAAACTAGATCTGGTTGTGAGGTGCAAGCACAGAACGCTCTAAAAAACAGTGATTAGGTGTAAGTGCAGTAAAAATGGGCCTACATTCCACTGGTACTCAAATCTGCCATCTTTTCATACGTTCTACAATTTCTTAGCACACACTGTGGAACATATCAAAAGTTCTGGTGACTAGAGCTAGAGCCAGAAAAACTGCAAATAACTAAGCCCAATTTTTTTGACACCTCTACATCATTTGGCTTTACAGAATTCTTTTAGTTCAAAATGAAATGGCTAATAAGAAGAACAAGTCTGTTCTTTGTGGCTCTGATAATTTGAGGTAATTATATATGAACAGTGCAATTTCTTTGGGTTCTGTCTTATCGCAATTTTTTGCCAAACAATCCCATCAGTGTCATCAGACCAGCAGTATAGTTTTCCTCTTTAGACTCTACAAAAAACTGATGAAAGCTGCAAAAATAAATAAAACAAAAAATAAACATAAGCTTAGGATCCTGAAGGAAGCTTCTAGCTTTTGCCTCTGACACTTACAGAAATATCTTGGGAACCTGTGGTAAAGAAACCTGCCAATAGCTGCTGTTACACAGCTATCAGGTGGGGCCTGTATGGTGACGGCGATACTGGTTTTCTCACTTTAGAGGGAACCAGTAGTGATTAAGCCACCACGGACCACATCGACACAGTTATGTTCTGCATAAACTGCAAACTATGGAAATCTAACTTTTTCCTATCTTAAACGGTGGTGCCGCTAAATTATTCCCCCTTCGGAAAGACTGGGTCAATCTCTAACCTTTTTTGGGTCGGCATGTACTTTTGACATGTTTACTACTACTATTAGAAAACTTAGATGTGGTCTTAAAACGCGACATGAGAGAAAATGTAAAAATTCCTTACTGGATGACCACTCCACTTAATGCTCGATCAACCCCTTACCTACCCGTCTTGTGCCCTCGGTATCCAATCCACTGGGATTTGGACTACTGCTGGTTCCCTCTTGAAATTGGCTCTCCACCTGATCAGAATGCTGTTTGGCTGGTATGTACCCCTCGTGCTCTGAAATGAACTTTTTTACGGATCTCAACAGACCTGACTCCAGAGTTTGATTTAACAAGGTCAGATTCTGCCTTGGCAAAAACTCTGAAGTTGCTTCTGGCCAGTACAGCTGCGGCTATGTAAAATTCAATTGTGCGACTGCTGAAATTGATGCTAGCAGATGAGAGGTTGGTCCTATTATGTTACATGCAGCTCCACTGATTAAAATTCTGCTCCCTTTGAGCTATATACATTCTGCTTAACTGCAAATACTCCCTTTTCAAAACAACTTGCTACTATTATCCAATTTTTGTATGTGGAGAACATCCAATGCATCCCGACCTGTTGCAACCTCAATTTTGGCTCCATGATGTCCCTTGAACAGTCTATGTCTTTCCTCCTGGCTAAAAATAACTGCACTGTGCACGTGTCCAGATTGGTGCTTATCATCCTGGCTGGACATACCGTTGCCTTCCCTCTATGGCAGCTCTGTAATTCCTCTCTTAATCTCGGTGTACCAGCTGTTAACTGCCGAGATCAGTTTTTTACTTCTACCAACTTGCTCAATGCTCCCCTTTTCAGTGACCTGAGGACAGTGATCACCATCACCCATCCTCCCTCTTGAAAAAGACTGCTGTCCTCAGCAGGCTCACAATACTCTATAGCACATGCAACTTATGAAAATACAATGCCTAACCTACACAAACCCAACGCATACATAACAAGAAAACAAAAACTACAAATATTCTACTACTTTCTGGATCAAAAGGCATACGGTGTATCATGTTTTATCTTCCTGGTTTTTCCTGCACTTAATACCTCGTTTTTCCTGCACTTAACACCTCTCTCCACTCTCTTTCTTCCTCTTCCCTTCCTGTGAGATGCCTGGAATCACATCTGGAAAACCCTTAAATGGTCGCAATCATCCAATGTGTTCTGTCATTCTAGTTGGCAGCTAAAGCTTAACATTAACGAGGGATATGGTTTCAACTACTTTGTATGGCCCTTGATATCTCATGATCAACTACTTCATTTTCCCTTTTGGCATATGGGGGCTGGATAGCATTACCCATTGCCCTACTCTATATTGCGGTAAACTTTCTTTCCGCTTCACTGTATCTTCCTGCTTTTCCAAAGCCTTCGTATTCGCCTTTTGTACCCGTTTCCAAACATGCTGAATTGTCCTCCAAATTGACATACATATTCACTGGTCCTTCCTTTCTGTAGCTTCGCTAAATCAAATGGTGACAGCACTTTTCGCCTGTACGCTACCAAAATGGGACGAACTGGTACTGGTATGGACTTTTGCATTGTATGCACATACAATATGCTTCAAATACTCGTCCCACTGACGTGACAAGAACTCACATAGAAACTCAGCATTTCCCCGATTGTTCTGTGTACCCGTTCTGTCCTTCTGTTCAGCTGTGGATGCAATGCACTCCTCTTCAACTTCTGTATGTTAAACAATTTACACAGTTCGTTCATTAAATCCAACATGAAGTTGGTCCCTTGGTCAGTAATTATTGTCTCTGGTACACCAAACTTCAAAACCCATTTGTTTATACACACTTGGGCGACCACTGCTGCCTGTTGATTTGGCATAGCCACCATCTCCACACACCACGAAAAATGGTCTATTATTGTCAGAACGAATCCATTCACCAATGGTGTTTGACTGCAAGGTCCTAAGACATCAATTTCCAACATAGAAAATGGACAGGTCACTTCCGGCAATCGCTGTAGCTGTATCCGTTTCCAACTCAAATCTGCTCTCTGCACTCATGGTATACAATTCTTGACATACTGATCCACATCTATTTTCCTACCATTCCATCAATACCTCTCCACCACTCTCCTATTCATCGCTCTACTCCCACCATGACCAGATAACAAATGATCATGTGCTTCTTTTAAAACGTCATCTCTCAGCTTCGCTGGCACTACTACCCTTGGCCCTAACTTCCGTTTCCCTGCACAGAAGACCATCGTACATATTAAATTGTGGCTGTGTCCAATACAATTTACAATCTTTGTCAGCATCCTGTAATTCTTGCCATACTGCTAGGTCATAACCTATGACTTCTACTTTTGCCACCTTTCTACTCAGTGCATCCCCATTTCCGTGCTCCTTTCAAGGCTAGTGGAGACCTAGTGGATGGATCCTTGAACCCCAACAACCACTTCAATGCAGCACTCTTCTGAAATATTCTCCCATATAAATAACATTTAAAATATATGATTCCATACATTATGCGAAGCAACTCCCTCACTGCTGTTGAGTAATTCCGCTGCATTCAACTGCCTAGACGCATAGGCTACAGGATATTCTTTCCCATCAATTTCCTGACTAAGAACACACCTTAATGCTTGATTCGATGCATCGCATCCTAGAAAAAAATTCCTTTTCAAAATCTGGAAACACAAGAAAAAGACTATGTTAACACTTCTTTCAGTTTTTCAAACGCTTTCTGACACTCTTCTGTCCACTCAAATTACACACCCTTCCGTAACAATCGCGTCAATGGCTGAGCTAAATCTGCAAAACCCTTTATGAACTTCTGATAGAAATTGCAAATTCCGATGAATGATTGCACTTAACTGTTTTTGGCTCCCAAAAATCCCTTACAGCCTGTACCAATCTCCGATCTGTTCTTACTTCGTCCTTACTGATAATATGACCTAAATATTTCACTTCTTCCAATGCAAAATGACATTTCTCCAGGCTTGATGTCGAACGAGCAGCTCTTACCCTCATGAAGACTTCCTTAACTGCTGTCTATGCCACTCCATACTACTTGAAAACACTATAATGTCATCCAAATAGACAAGACATTGCCGTGGTTTCAAACTCCTCAACATACTGTCAGAAACCTCCAAAACGTTGCCGGAGTGTTTTTCAAATCAAATGACATTCTTATGTACTGGTAATGGTCTCCAGGAGTAGGGAAAGTTTTTGGAAGATCCTCTGGAGCCAACCTCTAACTGATGATAACCACTTGTCAAATCCATCGTAGAAAAGTCCTGGCACTGTCAGAAGTGATCCAAAGTCTCCAATATGTTTGGAATGGGGTATGCCTCCATTACTATCTTATTATTGAGGTATTGGTAGTCACAACAGAACTTTTATTTCTTAGTTCCATCCACATATTTTTTAGGCACAACGACAATGCCCACTCCCCAGCAACTATTACTATGCTCTATAATACCATCCACAAGCTGCTGATCAATGAAATCCTCCACAACTGGCTGCAAATACCTCGGTATTCTGTATGGTTTACGGTAAGCAGGTTCTTTGTTCCCTGTTGGTATGTAATGAACTAATGGAGTTGCTGGTAATGGCCCTTGCGGAAAAAAATCCTTAAATTCCCACAACAATTCTTCCATATGATCTTTTCTCCTCCTTTCAAATGCCTAACTTTGTTACACAATGCAGTTCTATCGGCATTTAGTGGTTGATCGCTATGCCTACCTCTGTAACACCAGTCTGTCATCTGGTACATCCAAATTCACTACTAAAACTCCTTTTCTCAAATTCACATCTACAACACTAAAATTATCCACATTCACGGGGACTACTCGCCCATTGTTTCCTTCTTGTACGCATACAACACTATGTTTCACAAAACAACCTAATGGATCCAAAACTTCATTATCCTCCAAGGGTTCAACACATACCGTACCCACAGGTAGATTTGACTCTACACTTACCCAAAGCGACTTCCCGGTGCCACTAGACACTCATGTGAATTAAGGGTTAATGCTCATGTACGCGGCTCAATTGGTTTGTTCATTACATTGAATGCCCCTCGAAACAGCTCTGCATCGACAAGTTTCCCCTAGCTGAAATAACATTCCACCAAGTTCCACAGTTCGTTGTCCAAGGTCAATTTTGGCATGATGTTGATGCAAGAAATCTACTCCTAGGATCATGTCTTAGCCCTCACTTACCTATGGTACTACCTCCATGCATTCATCAAATCAGACTTTCCCTATGCAAAAGTCAACCGTCACTGACCCCCAAAGGTGACATTATCCCCCACTCCATGCAATCTATAACATGGTGGGTCTAACTTCCTTCGCCCCATTAAACTCTTAGTAGACATTGACACCTGCGCCCCTGTGCCCAACAAAATCTTAAAAGTTTTAGTTCCTACAGATCCTACCACTGAACATTTCACCTCTGCATACATATGAGTACATATGAGTAGCACCACCCTTAGGTGGGTCTTGGGACTCACCTGAGCAGGAGCGGATATACTCTTAATGCGAGAGAGATGGCGACCAGCTTGGCAGTGAAGACGCTGCAGCCAGCCGGCAATGAGTGTTGTTCATAATGATCCCCTAGAGTAAGAGCATAACCGACACGACCAGCAACTATCGAACCGTCAGTATAGACAATGGCAGGGCCTTTAAATGCGGCAAGGATTGATAGAAAGCAGCGGCGGAGGGCATCAGGAGGGACTGAGTCCTTCGGGCCCTGTGCCAAATCAAGCCGAAGGCATGGGCGGGGCACACACCACGATGGTATACACAGAGGGGCCCAGAAAAGAGGTGGAAGATGGAAAATCTCAAGCCCAGAGAGAAAAGCTCTGATGCAAACCGCAATTGTACACCCTGACTGGGGCCGCCATTCCGGAAGATGGACAACTGACTGAGGGAACAGGAGACGATAATTGGGATGGTCAGGCAAGCTACTAACGTGTGTAGCATAAGCAGCCAGTAATCGTTGGCACTGGAACCTAAATGGAGGGACACCTGCCTCCACAAGTATGATGTTGAGAGGGCTTGTCCGGAAAGCTTCAAGTGGCGAGTTGGATCCCGCTGTTAAGGATGGGGTCCAGCAACCGCAATGCTGAAAGGGATGCCGAACCCTAAGCCAGGCTCCCATAATCTAGATGGGACTGAATTAGTGCCTGGTACAGCCACAGAAGGATAGACAGATAGGCACCCCAGCTGGTGTGACTCAAGCAACGAAGAGCGTTAAGGGGAGCCGGAACAATGAAAATGACAATTTGTTTTTTCATTATAAAATTATTTGGAGTTTTCTGAATAAAACAAATCAAGCTTCACCCTTCTAAGCGATTTCTAGGTGTGTTTATCGCTGCAAAGTTGACGCACCATCAGGGTGTATACAGGGACAAGGAAAAAAAATTCCCGGATTATTCCCGGATTTCTCCCGGATATCTCGTTTAAAAAATATGCTTTTTCCCGGGCGACCTACTGTCACTTAGCACAGAAAAAGTTCCCTCGGAACTGTAAAACTTATCAATCCTTTGAATGGTTAACGTTTTATATAATCGCGTAGAACTTCCCGGAAAAAAAAGAAAAGCCGGAGCAGAGAAGTTTTGGAAAGACTTTTGATTTGCAGCAACATATACGCTGCATATTTTCGTATTACGAAAGTATAAATTCGAATTGCACCAAACACAGCTTTTTAGTTTCCGGAGCGTTGCAACCGAGGTTGTGATGTCCTTTTGTAAGCGAGTCATATCTCAAGCCACGAGATCTCGCCAGCCGATGACAGCAGCTATTCAGAGCATAGGGCACGTGTTATAGTCAGCCACTAGCAAGATTACTGGTTACATAGCGCGAACACACAAGAGGAAAAGTTAACGGTTTACATTAATGTACACAGTACCGTATATCTACAAGAAAAGCTAAGCTTTCACGTGTAATATTGGTGTTTTTTTGGTGTGATATACTTTAAGATACATCACACAAATGTGCCAGTAAATTTAAAATTGTGACATAAATGCCTCGGCTCGAAATTCTTGAAGTGGCTGATCCGCAAACTGTTCAGTTTCGAACACTCTGTGATTTAGATATCCATCCCACTTTCACACACGTAACATAATTCATCTTGCGTAAAAAGAAATTTACTTTGAAAGTAACGCTTCTCTAACCACCGTTCGCAATACTGTTAGTTATAGGTTCGATTTACCAGTTGCCAGAGAGCGCCAAAAACGAATTATTGTGCGTGTGCAACTGCAGTGGTGTAGGAAGCCCGCATGTTCGTGTGTATAAAGCACTAAGAGTGCTTACACTACACCATAAAAGAAACAGGGCATCAGAGGATACTCCAAAAGGCATCAAAATTTCGTGAATCATACTAAAATGCATAATTCGGCTTGAAGTGCACATTGGTTTTTTCCAGATTCAGAATGAAGTAGGTCCCATCTGATATTAAGCTTTTCAGTGTGGTTTTTGGGATGTAAATTTTCTTGGAGTACCAGTACTCTACGATCTCATGTTTGGTTCTTTATTATGGCATAATGCCATACATGGCAGAAGATGATAACGTGCACTTGAAATTCACCGAACAGTTGGAAGTGCCCAAAATTGTTAAATGAAACACTTCGTTTCAAATAAAATGATTGCCTCAGCGGAATTTCTTTAGCAAACTTGCAAAAATAACTTCATTCTTCTGCAAGGCGATTAATGCTTGACTGCTACTAACTTGGAAATAAAATAAAATCAGAAACTGAAATTAATAATATACACTCCTGGAAATGGAAAAAAGAACACATTGACACCGGTGTGTCAGACCCACCATACTTGCTCCGGACACTGCGAGAGGGCTGTACAAGCAATGATCACACGCACGGCACAGCGGACACACCAGGAACCGCGGTGTTGGCCGTCGAATGGCGCTAGCTGCGCAGCGTTTGTGCACCGCCGCCGTCAGTGTCAGCCAGTTTGCCGTGGCATACGGAGCTCCATCGCAGTCTTTAACACTGGTAGCATGCCACGACAGCGTGGACGTGAACCGTATGTGCAGTTGACGGACTTTGAGCGAGGGCGTATAGTGGGCATGCGGGAGGCCGGGTGGACGTACCGCCGAATTGCTCAACACGTGGGGCGTGAGGTCTCCACAGTACATCGATGTTGTCGCCAGTGGTCGACGGAAGGTGCACGTGCCCGTCGACCTGGGACCAGACCGCAGCGACGCACGGATGCACGCCAAGACCGTAGGATCCTACGCAGTGCCGTAGGGGACCGCACCGCCACTTCCCAGCAAATTAGGGACACTGTTGCTCCTGGGGTATCGGCGAGGACCATTCGCAACCGTCTCCATGAAGCTGGGCTACGGTCCCGCACACCGTTAGGCCGTCTTCCGCTCACGCCCCAACATCGTGCAGCCCGCCTCCAGTGGTGTCGCGACAGGCGTGAATGGAGGGACGAATGGAGACGTGTCGTCTTCAGCGATGAGAGTCGCTTCTGCCTTGGTGCCAATGATGGTCGTATGCGTGGGCCGTGCAGGTGAGCGCCACAATCAGGACTGCATACGACCGAGGCACACAGGGCCAACACCCGGCATCATGGTGTGGGGAGCGATCTCGTACACTGGCCGTACACCACTGGTGATCGTCGAGGGGACACTGAATAGTGCACGGTACATCCAAACCGTCATCGAACCCATCGTTCTACCATTCCTAGACCGGCAAGGGAACTTGCTGTTCCAACAGGACAATGCACGTCCGCATGTATCCCGTGCCACCCAACGTGCTCTAGAAGGTGCAAGTCAACTACCCTGGCCAGCAAGATCTCCGGATCTGTCCCCCATTGAGCATGTTTGGGACTGGATGAAGCGTCGTCTCACGCGGTCTGCACGTCCAGCACGAACGCTGGTCCAACTGAGGCGCCAGGTGGAAATGGCAGGGCAAGCCGTTCCACAGGACTATATCCAGCATCTCTACGATCGTCTCCATGGGAGAATAGCAGCCTGCATTGCTGCGAAAGGTGGATATACACTGTACTAGTGCCGACATTGTGCATGCTCTGTTGCCTGTGTCTATGTGCCTGTGGTTCTGTCAGTGTGATCATGTGATGTATCTGACCCCAGGAATGTGTCAATAAAGTTTCCCCTTCCTGGGACAATGAATTCACGGTGTTCTTATTTCAATTTCCAGGAGTGTATTTTTACCCTCTGTAATTATGTGAATGCATTTCACTTGATAGCTCCCGGCCACAGAAATCCGTTTTGTTTTCATTTGACGTGGGAGCTGTACACGAAGAGAAGCAGCGGAATCACTTAACGTAAACACGGGTCACGTGGAGACTAACCCCCTCCCCACTACAACTCAGACAACTCTGTGCAAGCGCGAATCTGGCAGCTAGGGCGCGCGAGAAAAATTTTTCTCGTTTGCATCTGGTTGCTTGCTGCTACTACCGATGCAGCTAACAGCCAAACTTCAAGAAGCGGGAAGCGGGAGAAGGTACTGCTTATACGCGAGTCAAATGCGCATGCGTAACAGACCGCTGCCAACTGGTCAAACGAACCTAATGTGAACAGTTGTGACGTCATGCTCATAGCAAGCAGTTTATTGTTACGAAGAATTACAGTCTGCGCCCTACGGCCTTTAACATATTTTTGCTATCTGTAGACGCTTGTGCGTGCACGGTGTTTTGTTGTCGTAAAATGCACATTTCCTTTGCGACTAAAGTTTTATTTTTTTCCCTCTCGTTTATATTTTATTGCTGCAGTATCATTCTCCAGTAGCAGGATACAATAACATTCTTTGCTACAGAATCAATTCTGCAGTCAAAACTACAAAAATGTAACTGAAAGCTAAAACAATGAAAAATTCCCGGAATTCCGAAAAATTCCCGGGTTTTTCCCGGTTTTCTTCCGGATGAAAAAATTCCCGGGTTTTTCCCGGAATTCCCGGTTGTCCCGGGTCGTATACACCCTGACCATGTAATCAGTTTTAGCGACTTGGTGTGTCACCTCTGACGGCACCACTCACTGGCTGCAAGCAGGGTATCTTTGTGGAATTAGACAGTGTTTTGTTTTCCAACCTTGTACGGCTTTATCTCTGTGACAAGTGACTGTTCATATCGGTAAACATAAACGCTATATCATGTGTGCTGACTTGTGGAGTTTGCTTTGTGTTGTTTAGCTGTTCAATTTTGCGTATTTGACGAATTTTTCTCTTAACTGTTTTACGTATTTGGTTCGTGGATATCATTATGCCCCATTTCAGCTATCTAGTGTTTTTAAGGCACAATGAGTGGAAGAAGAAATCTTTTGTTGTTTCAAAGGGAGATGCTGCTCAGACTGCTTCACCGAGTACTCCAAATGAACATGATAGAACTACTTCCAGAAAGAAACATTGTGACAGCAAAGAAAAATTTGAAAACTACGAAAGTGACAGTAATGATGTGAATGAAATAATTAACATTTCCTTGCTCTCTAATATTTTGAATCATAACATATTGTGTCAAGTTTGCAAAGAAAGAGGACTGGAACTGAAAATAACTTCACACTTTCGTTTGGCATGTAAAATGTTATTTAAATGTAACAAATGTGCTGCAGAAGTTTCGTTTTCTAATTCCAACAGTATTCCTCATAGTGGTAATAGTGGAAAGAAGGTGTATGGTGTAAATGTTAGTCTAGTGTATGGCTTGCGTTGCACTGGCAAGTGCAATGCTGCAGGGACAATGTTATGTGTAATTATGAACTTGCCAAAACCACCAACCAAGTTTGGATTTTATAATGAATTGGTGGGATCTTCTGCTGAAGATATTGCACAAGTAACAATGAAGAAAGCAGTTGAAGCTGTGACAGATAATGGGAATTGTAGAGATTTAACTGTTGCTTTAGATGGATCATGGCAACGTTGAAGTCATAAATCTCTAAATGGAGTTGTGACAGCTACCAGTGGAGACAGTTGCAAAGTAATTATGTTGCTATTCTCTCAAAACATTGTAGATGTAAGGGCAATACCAAGGAACGAACATAGTGTAAGTTGTGAAGCAAATTTTCATGGCACGAGTGGAGCGATGGAAGTAGAGGGAGTGAAAGCAATTTTTTCCCAGATCACAGGAGTGGTACGATGTACGATACACTATCTAGGAGTTGGTGATTCTAAGGAATACAAAGCTGTAGAGGAACTCAGACCTTACAGCAATGAAATTCACATTAAAAAGCAGGAGTGCATTGGACATGTGCAGAAGCGCATGGGGGCTCGCTCGCACAAACTAAAGCAGACACTACAATCCCAGAAGCTTAGTGATGGTAACCAGAAGCTTAGTGATGGTAAAATCCTCGGAAGAAGAGGAAGACTGACAGATGAAACAATCGACAGATTGCAGAGGTATTATGGGTGTGCAATTAGGCAAAATACAAGAAGCATTGAGCATATGAGGAGAGCAGTATGGGCATTATTTTTCATACAGCATCAACAAATGAGCACCCACAACGTGCACTGTGCCCCAAAGGTGATGACTGTAAGTACCAATCAGAAAAGGAATATGCCCATAAAAACAGTTTGCCAAATGCTGTAACTGATGTAATTAAGCCTATATTCAGAGATTTATCATAGCCAAGTTTATTGGAAAAGTGCTTACATGAGAAAATCCAAAATCCAAATGAAAGTGTCAATAATTTAATTTGGATTAGGATTCCCAGAAGAGTGGTTGTACAGATAAAAACCATTGCATTTTGGAGTTTATGATGCATACAATGAAGGAAACATTATCAAATGTGATGTGCTAAAACGTTTAGGTTTCCAACCAGGACACAAAACCATTTCCACAATGCGCCTAATTGATGAAGAGAGACTAAGAGGTGCAGGAAGAAGAGGGAAAAGCCTACAATATGCAGCAAAAGGGAAGAAAAGACCAGTGAAAAGGAAACTAACACTAGAAAACGAAGAGGATGCTGATAATCTATCATATGGGACAGGAAAATATTAAAAAACTTTGGAAGCCATTTCCCATAACTTTAAAATTTTCGTCTTTGAGGAACATTTTCTCAAAAACTGCTAACAGTATATCAATGAAATTTATACACAATATTGTTTACTTCTTTTCCTTCTTTTTTATAAAAAATAGTAAAACAATATTGTATAATTCACGAGTTATAGAAGAAAAAGTGCAAAATTTTAGAGAAAAAAGTAAGCATGTGTTTAAAAAATTATAAAACAAAAACCAATAAATATTTCTTAATATGGCATTATGACTTTGCAGAGAAATATTCACTGAACATGTAGGCCAAATTTCAGAGCAATATGTTTAATGGTTTTAGAAAAAATGTTCCTTCTTTTCGCTAAAATTAACATGGAGGACATGGATCGTTCTGGCTCCCCTTAAGATGCCACCAGCACGTCTGATAAGCTGCCAAATATGAGGGAGCCAAGTCAACTGGGTATCAAAAACCAATCCCAAAAACCGATGCGTCTCCACCACAGCAAGAGGTTCGCCACCAAGATAAAGTCATGGCTCAAGGTGAATAGTGCATCGCCGGCAGAAATGCATAACGCAGGTCTTTGAAGCTGAAAACGAAGCCATGCGCTACAGCCCAAGACTGCGGCCTGTGGATGGCGCTCAGCAACTGCCATTCAGCAGCTGCAATGCCAGTGGAGCTAAAGTATAGGCAGAAGTCGTCAGCATACAAGAAAGCTGAGACAGACGTTTCCACTGCCAGAGAGAGCCATTAATTGCAATTAAAGAGGCAGCCACCTAAGACAGATCCTTGCGGTACCTCATTCTCCTGAACTCGGGAGGAACTACGGAAGGCCGCAAATTGCATGCGGAAGGAGCAAAGAGACAGAAAATTTGTATGAAAATCAGGAGCGGACCCCGAAGACCCCTACCATGAAGCGTACAGAGGATGTGATGTCGCCATGTCGTATTGTATGCCTTCTGCATGTCAAAAAGCCAGCGACCAGATGCTGATGAAGGGCAAAGTCCGTACAGATGGCAGACTCCGGCACACCAGATTATCGGCGGCAGAGCGGCCCTTACAGAACCCACCCTGAGGCAGAGCCAGAAAGCCCCGAGACTGGAGTAGCCAACTCAACCTCCGGCTCACCATGCGTTCGAGCAACTTGCAAAGAACATTGGTGAGGCTAATGGGGCGGTAGCTGTCCATCTCCAGTGGATTCTTGCCAGGTTTCAACACTGGAATTACGATGCTTTCCCGCCAATGCGACGGGAACTAACCCTCAACCCAGACACGGTTGAAAAGGTCTAAGAAGTGTCACTGGCAGTCCACCGAGAGGTGTTTCGAGCATCTGACAGTGGATGTGATCTGGCCCAGGAGCCATATCAGGGCAAGCGGCTAGGAAAGGGAGGTACACTGACAGGGGTCCAATAGCCATAGAGTTGCCTAATCTTGGTCCAAACCTGTGATGGAGAGGTACGGAGGCCAATGATGGAGACATACCTTTCCCAGCACTCCTGCTTGTGTTGGCAAATGAGGCAGCAGGGCTCGCACTCTGAGCCGTTTAAAGGCGATGTGGTGTGCCATTAATGGATGCCGCTTTTGATGCTGGAGGGCCCGCCTGCGATCTTCAATCGCCTCAGCTATCTCAGGTGACTACAAAGGCACAGTCTTCCGCTGAGGGGACCCAGAAGAACAGGGAATGGAAGATTCTGCAGCAGTGTCGATGCCGGTGATGACCGAGTGAACCACTGCACACAATGGTGTCATTGGAAAGAGGCTCAACAGTGGCAATGGAGGTGAACATGTCCCAGTCAGCCTTATTCATAGCACATCTGCAAAGGCGCCCAGGAGAGTGACGCTGTGGCAGTGACAAAGATTGGAAAGTGGTCACTACCGCACAAATCGTCATGCCCACTCCACTGGACAGATGGTAATAGGCTAGGGCTGCAGATCGAAAGGTCGATGGCTGAGTACACACCATGCGCCACACTGAAATGTGTGAAGGCACCATTATTTAAAATAGAAAGGTCGAGCTGTGCCAATACTTGCTCAATGATGCTGCCTTGGCGTGTTGCCACTGATCCACCCCACACAGGGTTATAGACGTTGAAGTCACCCAGTAACAGAAAAGGTGGCAGCAATTGGGCTATCAGCACAGCCAAAACACGCTGCAGGACATCACCATCCCGTGGAAGATAGAGACTGCAGACAGTAACAGCCTGAGGCGTCCACACCTGAACAGCAACGGCCTCTAAATGTGTTTGTGGAGGGACAGACTCGCTGTAAAGAGAGAGAAGGGCATAGACGCAGATGCCACCAGATACCCTCTCATAAGCTGCCCGGTTCTTGTAATAACCTCGATAGCCATGGAGGGCAGGGGTTCACATCGCTGGAAACCAAGTTTCCTGGAGAGCAATGCAGAGGAAAGGGTGAAGGCTGAGAAGTTGTCGAGCTCAGCAAGACGGTGGAAAAAACTGCTGCATTCCCACTGGATGATCACAATGTCCATGGCTGAGAAAGGCGTGAAGGGACCAAGGAGGCAGCCGCTGGGTCACCTGCTGCCACCGGTTGAGTAGCAACAGGAGCGACATCAATAATGTCTGGGGGACCGGCGAGGTCTAGGTCCTCAGCAGACGCCAGAATCTCCACTGCATCCACAGACACAGAGCTTGTAGTTAGCGGTGGAGTGGCTGCCACCGCAATTTTCTTGGTCTTAGGGGTCTTCGATTTCGATTTCTCATGCTGTTCCTTTGGTTGCCCCTGCTGGGACAGCTTCTTTGATTCAGTCTCCGGGACTGTCATTCCATGACATCATCTTATGCCACCACTTTCACCCCTGTTACAGCTCCATCCATTGCACCACACACAGTCAGCTCTCAGAGCCGAAGGACCAGATCTGCCCCCTTGATGGGGGGGGGGGAGGGGGGGGGGGGAGTTGTGCACTTCCCTCCCTGTTGCCAGGACCACAAAGCCCTAAAACCAGCTACCTGGGGCTTCTTCAGCCCCTGGCGGGTGTCTGGTTTGCCACTGGTAGGAACCTGGGAAGGGAGGGACCCAGGGATCCCTCACTAGCGAGAGAAGCCGAAGAAGACTCACTTCTCTGTGGCCTAGAAGTGGGGAGGGGAGGGGGGGGGCAGAGAGGGGGTGCTGCTCCCAAGGTAGGTGGTGCAGGAGCAACAGGGAAGGAAGTGCCCCCCCCCCCCCCCCACCATCAAGGGGGCAGGTCTGGTCCTTCGGCTCAGAGCTGACTGTGTGGTGCAATGGATGGAGCTGTAACAGGGGTGACAGTGGTGGCATAAGACGACGTCATGCACATGGAATGAAGCCGTTCAAATTTCTGTTTAGCCTCAGTGTAGGTCAGTCGGTCCAGGGTCTTTTATTCCATTGTTTTCCGTTCCTTCTGTAGAATCTTACAGTCCGGCGAGCAAGGGGGATGGTGATCTCTGCAGCTGACACAGATGGGAGGCGGGGCACATGGAGTATCAGGCCTGGATGGACGACCACAATCTCAACATATGAGGCTGGAAGCACAGCGGGAAGACATATGGTCGAACTTCCAACACTTTAAGCACCACATCAGGTGAGGGATATATGGCTTGACATCACAGCGGTAGACCATCACTTTCACCTTCTCAGGTGATGTGTCACCCTCGAAGGCCAAGATGAAGGTACTGGTGGCAACCTGATTATCCCTCGGACCCCGGTGGACGTGCCGGACAAAATGGACACCTCGTCACTCTAAGTTGTTGCGCAGCTCCTCATCAGACTGTAAAAGAAGGTCCCTGTGGAAGATAATGTACTGGATGATATTTGAGCTTTTATGACGCGTGATAGTAACAAACATCCCACAGCTTCTTACAAGCGAGGAATGCCCATGACTGGGAACAGGATGCTGTTTTTACCAAGACTGACCCAGACCACAGATCTTGACAGAGATCTGTGTCAAGATCTTAGTTATAAGCAACAGTTGTAAAGCGCATGCTCGGCTGGTAAAGTGTCACTGTTAAAGTATGAACTAATATAGTTCGTGTGAAAGTGTTCTGGACATCAAAATGGAGGCAGACAGATACGAAGAAAGCCGCCTATACTGTTGCAAACCAGCACCCAGCATTATGCTACTACCAGTAATGATGTAACTTCCTGGATCCTCCCGAAATCATCTGAAGATGAACCTGAAAGGGTTCGAAAACCGGTTAATGTAATAAAGGATTATTAATGAAAAAAGTGACTGGTTGCAGTTGGGTATAATTTATTTACATTAATATACAGTCACGGTTCTAAAATATCCATAATGGATAAGCATAATAATGACGTGTATTTTGTCACTGCTGGATAGAACAAAATAGGCCTGTCTAATATTGCAGCAATTGTTACACACACACACACACACACACACACACACACACACACCAAATAAACGAGACTGTTTTAGCACAAATGGTCATTTTTATAACACAGCAGAATATAATTCATGAAGTACCAATATCAAAATGCCTATTAGGCCTACAACAAGAAAAAGTTGTGTGTTAGGAAATAGTTTCACATTTCATTCATACTCTCAAGCTTCTGAAGCATGAGATCGAAAAGTAGTAGTATGAAATTTTTTATATAAATTTGGGATCTTCATATTCTTCTGTAATATGTGAGAGTCCCCTTTTCTTCTTCTTCCTCATTCTAACAATCTTGTCACTAATTCTGTAACTATTCCTGCCAGTGTCAAAACTTATTCTTTGGTTAACTTCAATAACCCTCCCACAATCACTGGTTTAGGTATCCCGCATTTATTCTCCGGTTAGGCATTATTACATGTTCGTACAACACGTTTTCCACGCTACTCACAGAATAGAACTTTAGCGGCTGTTAGACGGGGACTGTACAACTGGCGCTTAGTGGTGTAGTGGTCTGGACAAAAATTTTCCGTCAAAATTTCATTTCCTCGGATACGCGGAGGAAACAATACGCAATCTTTGTTGCCTGTTATTCCTGTTAGTCATTTTTTTCCACTCTGGTAGTCTGAATCTATGGAGTTCGCTAGTAGTTATAACAATGCTGATCATTTGCAAACCCAGTCAACCACATAAACAGATTGGAATTCACCCGTTCGGCTTTATTCCGCTCAGCTCGTATAGACCCGTCCCATTTTGTCTGCAGGAAAGTTTATTTCTAGATGCGACAGGGATTCCGCTGGCAGAGACATCACGTACACTATGCACGCATTCAAAATTCAACTTACGATTCTTTCAGAAATCGACTTAGAATTTGTTCTAAAATGTTCAAAAACCAGCAGGCATGCGTTCAAAATCATATGAGTAGTCTATAGACCAATGTGCGCTGAACGCTAGGTGCTTTGTGAAATAAGGTCTTTTTCTCCAATAATATGAATTTGGCACCCTCCCCCACAGTTCATCAAGAGTAGTGACTGGCGTATTGTGACGAGCCAGTTGCTCAGCCACCATTGACCAGATGTCTTCAATTGGTGAGAGATCTGGAGAATGTGCTGGCCAGGGCAGCAGTCTAACATTTTCTGTATCCAGAAAGGCACGTACAGGACCTGCAACATGCGGTCGTGCATTATCCTGCTGAAATGTAGGGTTTCGCAGGGATCTGATGTGTTCACATCAAGGTAATAGTATCTATCTCCTCTGGTTCAAAGACTATAAGCTAGCCAGTATTGATTATGTCTTGCACTGGCTGGGTATATAGTGCATGTCCGAGGCAAGCAGTGATGCTGACGGAACTGAGCGACCAGGAGGCGCAACTGCCTTGTGCTGCGGCTGCAGCACAGTGTGCGAGAGAGTCTAGTGACGGCTAGACTGCCTTGGTGTTAACACCAGACGTTTATCTGCTCTCTGGCCCTCAGACGTTGGTTATGGGGCTCCGTTTCCATTTCCTGGAGTTTCAGTCTTACCGATAATCTTTATAGTGAGCATCATTCCAACGACAACTGTGGTTTTCACAAAAATTAAAGAATTGCGCAGGCTCATTCGTCGTATAAAAACTTTCTCAGTTCCGATTGAGATTATGATACTGGTGCTGCTCATTAATTGTCGTTAATATATATTCGACTAAGCTGGGACATGCTAATTGGTTGCAAAAGAGGCATTTTGGTTTTCGTATGTGTACATCAGTGAATGTTCTTTTCATTAGTTAAAGAGAGATGCGTAATTGGTGAGGTTTTTTACTCATAATTAAGTTGCAGGGTTGTTTTCTTAATTGTATGTATGTATGTATGTATGTATGTATGTATAAGGCCGTGGGTAGAAATGTTTCTAATAGCAGATTTCTGTTTGTTCTAGAAGGCTTTCTTGTTCTGGTTTCAATGTTTATGTACCTTGACCCGGAGGAGTACGCGGGTCATGTGCGTCTGTTCGGAGAGCAAGAAGGGCATGTGTCCAGAGCAGGACTGTAAAATTCTAAATTGTATTTTCTTCCTGTAATTTAGCACTCTTATTGAGCTATAATTGTCTGAGTTGCTTATGCTTAAATGTGTGGTAATTAAGCTTGCAAAAATTTTGCTTTGTTCAAAGTTTGCTAAGATAATGTTGAATTTTAAAAAAATATTTACCCAATTAATAAAATTATTGAACATTCAATTATGCTTGTGTCTTTAACATTGAGTTTTTTTAGTGTATTTTATTAAAGGGAAAGGTAAACTTTAGCGTGGTTGTGAGGCGAGTTTCTTTCTGAGTTCACTTCGAAAACCCTTTGCTTAAATTTTGGGTGTTACTGAAATGGTTTAAAGAAAATTTGATAGTGATCTTATTTATTCCAAAATTTGTTTGCTAAAGGATAAAGAGTGTAATGAATGTAAATTTTACAGTATATTTTTTTGAGTACCAAGGAATGTGAACATGTGCTGAGGAACTATACGATAATAAAATTTATTACATGTTCAAACTTCGGCCTAGTCCTTCCTTAATCAAAAGTAAGAGCCTGTTCTAAAAGATTTTAAGTCATCGCTACAGGATCGAATGAAGGGTAGAGCCACGGGTCTTAACACATCTGAAATGTAACGTCCACTGTTCACAGTGTCGTCAATGCCAACAAGAGGTGACCGCAACGTGTAACCAATGGCACTCCATACCATCACACCGGATGATACGCCAGTATGGCAATGATGAATACACGCTTCCAATGTGCGTTCATCGCGATGTAGCCAAACACTGATGCGACCATCATGGTACTGTAAACAGAACGTGGATTCATCTTAAAAAATGACATTTTACCATTTGTGCACCCAGATTCGTTGTCGAGTACACCATCGCAGGCACTGCTGACTGTGATGCAGCGTCAATGGTAACCGCAGCCATGGTCTCCGAGCTGCTAGTCCATGCTGCTGCAAATGTCGTGTAATTGTTCGTGCAGATGGTTGTTGTCTTGCAAATGTCTTCATCTGTACACTCAGGGATCAAGACGTGGCTGCACGATCTGTTACAGCCATGCGGATAAGATGCCTGTCATCTCGACTGCTAGTGATACGAGGCCATTGGGATCCAGCACGGCATTCTGTATTATCCTCCTGAATCCACCAATTCCATATTCTGCTAACAGTCATTGGATCTCTACCAACATGAGCAGCAATGTCGCGATACGTTAAACCGCAATCGCGATAGGCTACAATCCACCTTTATCAAAGTCTGAAACGTGATGGTATGCGTTTCTTCTCCTTACACAAGACATCACAACAACGTTTCACCAGGCAACACCGGTAAACTGCTGTTTGTGTATGAGAAATCCATTGGAAACTTTCCTCATGTCAGCACGTAGGTGTCGCCACCGGCGCAAACCCTGTGTGAATGCTCTGAAAAGCTAATCATTTGCATATCACAGCATCTTCTTCCGGTTAAATTTCACGTCTAACACGTCATCTTCATGGTATAGCAATTTTAATGGCCATTAGTGTATAAATAGTGGGCACAAATTAATAAAGCTAGATAGTATTTCCAAAACAAATTTCACAGAGTAGTATATGATTTTACTGAAGGAGAATGCATGAGAAACACTAGATTTGGTGTGTGATCTATCACCCATAGTGTGTGCCAGTGGGTGGTGAACTCAGCTTGGGATGGACATTATGTTACAAGTAATGGAAGCAGCTTATGATAAGGAAAATTTCTGACATTTCCCTCTCAGCTTTGTTGACTTTCTCATTACATTAAATTACATTTTTATTGGTCCTTTTGATCAATTGTTGTACAAGGTATACAATATGATATTGGACAAGTCACTGATTTACAATGCATGTTTTTAAATCATACAAGAATAAATATATTGATTTAGGTTTAATATTATCACAACTGAAGGTTCAGCTTCCATACATTATATTTAATCCAAGTAATTCATTATTTCTTTTTTTTGGTAGTATTTGGCAATAAATTTTTATGTTTCAAGATATTCATCTATACTATAATATTTTTGTAATAAATATTGATGGACAGCAGTTTTAAATTTTGAAGTGTCTTATTGTTTTAATGTTTGTATGTAGCTTATTGTATAGTCTGTTTCTTGTTTGCAGTGGTCCACTGTTTTAGTGTTGTGTGCGCACATTGAACATGTATGTCCTGCTTTCTCCTTGTGTAATACAGGTGAACTCTGGTTAGTTGACACAAGATTGTTGATATTTTCTAAGATTTTCCTTACGAACATGATTACTTGTAAAATGGACAGACATGGTAATGGAAGGATATGTAGTTTCTTGAATAAGTGCTTGCATGAGATTCTTGATGCAGCATTTTCTATGGATCCAATTCCACTTAGGCACATAAAACAACTTTTGCTAGCAGATGCGTTTACCCAAAAGATTATGCCGCATTGCGGTAAGTATTATGCCTGGGCGAAGTACACATCTTTTGTTGCCTCTTTCGATGTGCAATCAGAAAATTTTGATTGCATAGCAAATTGTATTTAATTACTTTGTAATTTATTTTGTATGTTGGACCCATCTTAGATCTTCTTGGATCCATACCCCAAGAAATTTTGTAGAGCTTACATTTTTGAGGATTCTAGTAAACAACTATGTCTGGTGCTAGTGGACATTTAGTTTGCACTGTGTGTATATGCATTGTAATTGTTTTTTTCTGTGTATTACTAAGTTGTTTCCAGAAAACCAGTCTGTAATGTGGGTGGTACAATTTTTAATCTCATGTAGCCTAGTAAAGCCTAGTAATTCTTCTTTGGTCCTTCCTTTTATTATCACATTTGTGTCATCTGCAGATTTTATGTAATTCTGGTATGAGCTAGCCGGTTCCAAGTCATTTACATAGAGTAGAAACAGAACTGGTCCTACAATGGAGCCTTGTGGTACACCATACTTTATGCTCTGCTTTCTGAGCAGTAGGACTTTATCTTTTTGCCTTCTTGGATAGTAAGCTCAACTAATTGCTCTGTTTTGGAGATATGATTTTATCCGTTCATAGGCTGGGCCCCTGATACCTGCAGATTCAAGTTTCTGAAGCAAGATGATGTGATTGATGACATCGAATGCTTTGGTGAGGACTAGAAATATGGCTGAGATATGTTCTTTATTGTCTATTGCATTTAAGGCTTCCATTTAGGAATACAAAGATAGCTGTCTCAGTAGATTTAGATTTTCGGAATACATGTTGAGTACGGTATTTGAGAAATCATTATTTTTTTCTATGAAAGTGATTAGTCTTTCATAATAGATTTTTCAATTATTTTGGAAAACAAGCGAACAGTGAGATTGGCCTATAGTCTGATACTTCTGTTTTCAACCCTTTCTTGAACAGGGGTTTTACTTTCACTATCTTCAATTTTTCTGGGAATACCCCTTCTAATAAGAGACCAGTTACAGATGTTGACAAGTGGACTGGCTATGAGGGAAACATTTCTTCAAGATATAGTCAGAGATATTGTCAGTACCAGAGAATTTGGGTTTCAGTTCTTTGATTATATGAAGTATTTCTTTTTCATTGGTGGGGTATAGAAAAATAGATTTGTTATTTATAGTACATCTGGATTGATTTACAGGAGTATGCTGTAAATTTTGATTTATAAGATGTTCAGGTATCTGTGTAAAGTAGGAATTAAATTTATTTGCAATTTTCATAGGTTCAGTTATCACAGCTGAGTTCTCCATTAGGCAGTTAATGTTATGGAAGTCTATCTGTTCTTCTGCAGTTTCTTTCCTGACAATATTCTATATGCTTTCATATTGCTGGTGGAATTTTTTTATGTATGTGTCATTTGCCATTATTTTTGCTTGTTTGACAACATGTTTAAATATCTTTATAAGTTTTCTAATAAGAGTCTAATTCTGGTGATGTGAGTTGTTTGGACAATCTGTGCAGTAATCTTTTGTTTGAGATACTAGAATCCCAGGAGTAATCCATTTATTGTTTGTTTTCCTTGTGTATGTTTTCCTCTGGGTTGGAGGGAAGCACAGTTCAAAATAGTAGGAAAAATTGTTAATAAAGTTATTATATTTTCCATCTGTGTGTTTTTCCCAGCTTTCTTTGCTCAATTAATGGAGAAAATTATATATATTTTCATAACTGTAGTTTCTACTGGTGGTGGTTAGGCAGTGTTTAAGCTATAGCTCTGTTTCCATACTCAGAGTTTTTGAGCTGTGTGATCCCAAAGCCTGTGTTTAGTGTTTCTATTGTATAGTTATTTCTACATTTACAAATATCTGATGAATCGTGGTACGTGAAGTCTTTGTGAATTAGTTGCTGTTTCTATGGTGGATTT
Organism: Schistocerca cancellata; assembly: GCF_023864275.1. Taxonomy (NCBI): domain Eukaryota; kingdom Metazoa; phylum Arthropoda; class Insecta; order Orthoptera; family Acrididae; genus Schistocerca; species Schistocerca cancellata. The sequence continues at coordinate 741,136,518 of NC_064626.1, forward strand.
CATGTTAAAAGTTTGAAAGAGATTCGATAATTCATTCTTTTCTTTGGTGTCCTTTGTAAAGTCAATATTAAAATCACCACATAGAATAACTCTTCAGTTTCTTTGTGTTAGTCTGTTAAGTGAATATTCCAAACTTTTTAGGAGAGCATTTATATCACCTGTTGGAGCTCTGTATAAACAAATAACAGCTAGTTTAATGTCTACTATCTCAACTCCTGATAGATCTACAACTTTTTCCTTCACTATTTCAACAGGAAATTTTGTGTTTACAAAGTTTATATTATTTCTTACGAATATACAACTGCCACCATGTTTAAGAATTTTTCTACAGAAATAGCCACCTAGCATAAAGTTAGGTAGGGACACATTATGTAACTTGTCCTCATCAAGCCAATGTTCTGTGAGACACAATAATGAGGTATGTTTTAATTCGTTTTTTAATAGGATTTGGATTTCACTTGTTTTACTAGTTAGTGACTGCACATTTTGGTGAAAAGAACCAAGTTCATATTTTTATGTTTAACCTTGAGTTTTTATTTCATGTCCTCACAGAAAATCCTGGCTGCGAGGCAGAGGTCTGGATTTCATCTGATACATCATTTGTGGTATTTTTTGAATTTTCTTTCCAGGGGATGTTTTACAATGGGAATCTAACATTTCTCTGGAATATATTTGCATGCATGTATTTTCACCCCTATTACTGCTTGTAAGTTTCCCTTGTACATTAGAATATTTAGTAAGATGTTCATAGATGTTTGTCAGATTATAGAGCCTAGTCTGTTAAGATGCAATCCATCTTACACCCAGTTTACTACATTCCTCTTTAATATTATCGTTTATTCTGTGTATGTATCTACGATTTACCGTCCTGTACACAATGCCACTGATTATAATTAAAAAGTAACATGAATTTAGTTTTCAATTCTCTTTTTACACATGTCAATTTCCTGAAATCAGGAAGTGTAAACTGAAGAAGCATCTAGTCAGCATCATGTAAACACTCCCAATGACTTTTCATTGCAATAGTTTTTCTTTCCCAGCTTCAGCTTTTATCGGCAGCATATGGAAGAGCAAAACATGCGACACCTCTGCACTCCACATAGCAGGCCATAACAGGTGACAATATCCTCACGTATGGCCCATAGCTGCTAACCTCATCATGAACAACCTCTGATACATCTCTCATATTCTCTCAAGACCAGAAAAATGTCTGCTTCCACCATTAAAAACAATTTTGATACATTATATACAGGGAACACCCACCGTTTACTATATTCTCCTGTACAAACTTTCCAAAGTACGCCTGGTAGTTTATTTAATTGTAAAGTACCATGATAACTGAACGATAGTAAGAACACCAGTTCTTTATCAAGCTGTAATGTGGGACTACGTTGTGTAAAAAATCAATTTTGGTATCTTATTGCTGTGGTCAGTGTGGTTTTTTTGTGTGGGGTTTTAGGGCACTCAACTACTAAGGTCATTAGTGCCCAGTCACAAACTTAAGTGCACATATAATCTGGTAAAACTCAAGGAGGGGCAGGGGGTGAACACCAGAAAGTTCTTACAAAGACGCAGTTAAAATAACTAAAAAGAGTTATATGTCTTTGGAAAAGTCCGTTAAAGTAATAAAACGAAGAACACGAGCAGCTGCTCAAGGGTCATAGGCTAAAATTTCCTGTAAGGTAGACGGCAGAGACAGGACAACACGAGATTGATTAAGACGAGGACACGACAGTAAAACATGGCACACTGTCAATGCATAAATACAAGGGCACTGCGGGGCGGGGTCACGGGATAGCAGGTAGTGGTGGTTAAACCGGCAACACCCAATCCGCAACCTGGCCAAAATGACCTCTCGCTGAGATGGTCGGGAGGAGGTTGTCCAAGCTGTTTGGAACGGTTTTATGGCCCAGAGCTTATTTTCTTGAAGTGACGACCAAGTATCCCACCATAATGACACAAACCTCTTACAAACAACCCCACTAATGTCAGACGATGGGACGCAAAAGGAGGCTGGCCGAGGCAGGCCGACTGCAGCCTTGGCCACAGCATCAGAAGCCTCATTCCCAGGCACTCCTACATGGCCTGGAACCCACATAAAGCTAACAGGAGAGCCATCATCAGCAAAAGAATGGAGGGATTGCTGGATCCGTTGCACCAAGGGATGGACCGGATATGGAGCTCCAAGGCTCTTAAGAGCACTGAGCGAATCAGAGCAGAGTACATATGGAGAATGGCAGTGGCGGCAGACATACTGAACGGCCTGATAGAGAGCAAAAAGCTTGGCCGTGAAGCTGGAACACTGGTCGAAGAGCCGGTATTTATAGGTGACGTCCCCGACAACAAAGGCACAGCCGACACCATTATCAGTTTTGGAGCCGTCAGTGTAAATAAAGGAGTTACTGGCGAGTCGCGCACGAAGTTCGACAAGCCGTGAGCAATACACTGCATCCAGAGTACCCTCCTTCAGGAGCGAGCTGAAGTCAAGATGAATGTGAACCGGAGCCTGGAGCCAAGGTGGTGTCAGTCTCTCACCCTCTCTGAAGGTGGTAGGGAGGGCAAAATCCAATTGTCAAAGCAGGCGACGAAAGCGGACTCCAGGTGGCAGCAGGGCAGACACATACAACCCATACCGACGGTCGAGAGAATCGTCAAAGGAGGACTGATAAGAGGGGTGGTCGGGCACTGACAACAGCCGGCAAGCATACCGACAAAGCAGTACGTCACACTGGTAGATCAATGGTAATTCGGCAGCTTCAGCAGAAAGACTCTCGACGGGACTAGTATAGAAATGCTCCGGTCACAAGACGTAACCCCCGATGATGGATGGAGTTGAGACGGCATAAGAGGGATGGCCGAGCAGACGAGGCTCTCATAATCCAGCTTTGATCAGACTATGGACCGATATAAGCGAAGCAGGACAGTGCGATCCACTCCCCAAGATGAACCACTACGAACACAGAGGACATTAAGGGAACGTGTACAACAGGCAGCCAAATAAGAGACATGCGGAGACCAACAAAGTTTGCTGTCCAGTGTGAGCCCTAAAAAACTTTGTTGTCAAGAATAATGGGACCAAGATGTAAGGATGGTAGAAGGAATGCTTTATATTGCCAAAAGTTGATGCAAACTGTCTTCTCTTCAGAGAACCGGAAGCTATTAGCCACACTCCGTGAGTATAGGCTGTCAAGACAACACCTAAGGCCGCACTCAAGGAGGCATGTTATCTGGGCACTGCAAATTGGATTGATTGCTATGGCAAAAAGGGCTACGCTCAAAACGGAGCCCTGAGGCACTCCGTTCTCCTGGAGGAAGACGTCGGAAAATACGGAATCAACACATACCCTTAACATTCGATCTGTTAAAAATGAATCAATAAAAAGGGGCAGGCAACCACGTAGGCCCCACCTGTGCATAGTGCAGAGGATACCTCCTCTCCAACAGGTATCGTAAGCCTTCTCCAAATCAAAGAACACAGCTACCGTTTGGCGCTTTCACAAAAATTTGTTCATGATGAATGTCGACAAGGTCACAAGGTGGTCAACAACGGAACGGCGTTGACAAAAACCGCATTGAACATTGGTAAGTAGCCGTAGAGATTCAAGAATCCAAACCAACCGAGCGTTAACCATGCACTCCATCACCTTACAGACACAGCTTGTAAGAGAAATGGGGCGGTAACTAGAAGGAAGGTGTCTATCCTTCCCAGGTTTGGGTATAGGAACAACGATGGCCTCACGCCAACGCATGGGGACCTGACCTACAGTCCCGATGCATTTATAGGTACGAAGAAGAAAGCATTTACCTGCCGGAGAAAGGTTTGTCAGCATCTGAACGTGAGTGGCATATCTGGCCCCGTAGCAGAGGACCGGGACAGTGCAAGTGCACATTCGAGTTCCCGCATGGTAAAGGGGGCATTATAATCTTTCAGATTCAGCGAGTGGAAAGAAGGTTGCTGAGCCTCTTCTGCCTCTTATCTGGGAAGGAAGGCAGGGTGGTAATTGGCGGAGCTTGAAACCTCCGCGAAAAAGCGGCCGAAGGTGTTGGAGACATCCACGGGGTCCACAAGTACCTCATTACCTGAAGTCAGGCCAGGTATTGAGGAGTGGACCTTAATGCCCGACAGCCGGCACAGGCCACCCCAGACGACAGCAGAGGGAGTAAAACTGTTAAAGGAGCTTGTGAAAGAGGCCCAACATGCTTTTTTTGCTGTCTGATGACTCGATGACATTGCACTCTGAGTCGTTTGTAATTAATACAATTCGCCAGCGTAGGATGGTGGCGAAAGGTGCGTAAAGCACGTCGTTGAGCACGGTTAGCGTCTCTGCAAGCCTCATTCCACCAGGGGACTGAAATGCAACGTGAAGAAGAGGTAGTACGAGGAATTCAATGTTCGGCAGCATTGATGATAACAGCCGTGAGGTATTCGACCTGACTGTCACAGCTGAGAAAATCTTGGTCCGGAAAGGTCGCCAGGGAGGAGTAAAGTCCCCAATCACCTTTCGGTATGTTCCAGCTCGAGGGACGTGGGGATGGGGTGTGGTTTTTTGTTTTTGTTTTGGTTTTAGGGCGCAAAACTGCTATGGTCATTAGCGCCCGGTCTGTGACTTAGAAAGCAGTAAAAAACCGAAAACGGAAACCAGCAGTAATGGGAACGAAAGTCATAAAATTGGAGAAACTAAAAGCAGAAGGAAGGCTTAAAAATCCACTACAGAAGGGGGTTGGTTGTCCCAAAAAAAAACCTCAAATGACTGACGTCATTTCACTGGCACGAATAAACTCTGGAACGCGATCGGCCGATCGCGTGTCATCTGCTAAAATTGATGATATATCAGACGACAGCTGTAGACGGGTGCGTAACGGATGAAAATAGGGGCACTCAATTAAGAGGTGTCTTATCGTCCACAGCTGAGAGCAGTGGGGACAGAGTGGGGGAGGATCGCCGCTTAAAAGATGTCGATGGCTAAAAAGACAGTGCCCTATCCGGAGTCTAGTTAAAATTACCTCCTCCCGACAACGCGTTCGGGAGGAAGAGGTCCAAGCACAAGGAAGAGCTTTCACGTCCCGCAATTTATTATGGGGAAGTGTCGACCAATGTGCATGCCATAAAAGAACAACACGACGACATAAAACGCTCCGTAGATCGGCGACGGGAATCGAGTGAATAGCTGGCCGGAGAAGAGAGACTGCAGCCTTGGCCGCAATATCGGCCGCCTCATTTCCGCAGATACCAACGTGTCCCGGGAGCCAGAGGAACGCCACCGAGATGCCCCCCAGGTGGAGCAAGCGCAGACAGTCCTGAATCCGGTGGACCAGAGGGTGCACAGGGTAAAGAGCTTGGAGACTGAGGAGAGAGCTGAGAGAATCTGAGCAGATAACGTACTGTATCCGCCGATGGCGGCGGATGTAGTGGACAGCCTGGAGAACAGCGTAAAGCTCCGCAGTATAAACCGAACACTGGTTGGGGAGCCGAAAGTGATTTGGGGCGTCGCCAACAATATAGGCACTCCCTACACCTAACGATGTTTTCGAGCCGTCGGTGTAAATAAATGTGGCGTCCGTCATTTGTGCACATATTGCAGCAAATGCCCGACGATAAACAAGTGAAGGGGTACCATCCTTGGGAAATCGACAAAGGTCTCGGAGCAGGCAGATCCGGGGACGGAGCCAAGGCGGTGCTGTACCCCAAGTTGTCAAGAAGGTTTTAGGAAAGCGGAAGGAAAGGGAATGGACCAGTTGACGAAAGCGGACTCCCGGTGGTAGTAGGGAGGAGGGGCGGCCTGCATACCCTACATCAAAGGAAGCGTCGAAAAAAATGTCATGGGCTGGATTAGCAGGCATGGAAGACAGATGGCTTGCATAACGACTCAGAAGGACTGCTCGCCGATTGGACAGCGGAGGTTCAGCAGTCTCAGCATAAAGGCTTTCCACAGGGCTGGTGTAAAAAGCTCCAGACACTAAACATAACCCACGGTGGTGGATAGAGTCGAGACGCCGAAGAATAGACGGCCGAGCAGAGGAGTAGACTATGCTTCCATAGTCCAATTTCGAGCGCACTAAGGCGCGATAAGAGGCGGAGAAGGACCACTCGGTCCGCTCCCCAGGAGGTACCATTCAGGAAACGGAGGGTGTTGAGGGATCGCAGACAGCGAGCCGAAAGATATGAAATGTGGGAGGACCAGCATAGTTTTCTGTCAAACATAAGACCCAAGAATTTAGCGACATCTGAAAACGGAAGGTTGACAGGTCCTAGATGTAAGGAGGGTGGAAGAAACTCCTTACGTCACCAAAAATTAACACAAACTGTCTTACTGGGAGAAAAACGGAAGCCGGTTTCGTTGCTCCAAGAGTGGAGGCGATCGAGACATCCTTGAAGATGTCGTTCAAGAAGGCTGGTCCGTTGAGAGCTGTAGTAGATCGCAAAATCGTCCACAAAGAGGGAGCCCGAGACATCAGGAAGGAGACAATCCATAACTGGATTTATGGCAATGGCAAACAGTACAACACTCAGCACGGATCCCTGGGGTACCCCGTTTTCTTGGGAGAAAGTACGGGAGAGAGTAGTGTTCACCCGCACCCTAAATGTGCACTCTGCCATAAATTCGCGAAGAAAAAGGGGCAGCCGACCTCGAAAGCCCCAAGAGAACAGTGTGCGGAGGATGCCTGTCCTCCAACAGGTATAGTATGCTCTCTCCAGATCAAAAAATATTGCTACTGTTTGGCATTTCCGGAGAAAATTGTTCATGATATAATTGGAGAGAGCAACAAGATGGTCAACTGCAGAACGATGCTTTCAGAATCCGCATTGGGCAGGTGTTAAAAGACTACAGGATTCCAGCCACCAAACTAAACGGTATTTCACCATACGCTCCAAAACCTTACAGACACAACTCATGAGAGAAATGGGGCGATAGCTAGAGGGGAGATGTTTGTCCTTTCCAGGTTTCGGAATAGGAACGACAACAGCTTCCCGCCATTGTCTGGGAAAAGTACTGTCGGTCCAAATGCGATTATAAAGGCGAAGGAGGTAACGCAGACTATGGGTTGATAAATGCAGCAACATTTGGACGTGGATACCATCCGGTCCTGGGGCGGAGGAGCGAGAAGAAGAGAGTGCATGTTGGAGTTCCCGCATGGAGAAAACAGTATTGTAGCTTTCGCGATTTGGAGAGGAGAAAGCAAGAGGTCGCACTTCCGCTGCACGTTTCTTCGGGAGAAACGCTGGCGGGCAATTTGAAGAGCTCGAAATCTCAGCAAAGTGCTGACCCAATGACTTAGAAATTGCCACGGGGTCCACTAACGTATCATGCGCGACAGTGAGCCCAGAGACCGGGGAGAAACTAGGCGCGCCTGAGAACCGTCGAAGCCGACTCCAAACTACCGAGGAGGGAGTGAAGGTGGTAAATGAGCTAATAAAGAATTTCCAGCTTGCCTTCTTGCTATCGCGGATGACACGACGGCATCGCGCACGGAACTGCTTATAGCGGATACAGTTGGCCAAAGTAGGCTGGTGGCGGAAAATGCGAAGAGCATGTCGCCGCTCACGTATTACGTCACGGCATGCCTCGTTCCACCAAGGAACCGGGGGGCGCCAGGGCAATTCGGAGGTGCGTGGTATTGAACGTTCCGCAGCTATAAGAATAACGTCGGTAATATGCGTGACCTCATCATCGACGCTGGGAAAGTGACGGTCATCGAATGTCGCTAGAGACGAAAAAAGTGTCCAATCGGCTTGGGCAAACTTCCAGTGTCGCGGGCGCATACATGGCAGTTGAGGCTGCAGTCTGAGGACACATGGAAAGTGGTCACTCGAGTGTGTGTCATCAAGGGCGAACCATTCGAAGCGCCGAGCTAGCGGGCAAGTACCGACCGCGAGGTCCAAATGAGATAAATTTGTCGTTCAGGCAGACAAAAATGTAGGGACCCCAGTGTTGAGGCAAGCTAGATCCACTTGGAAGACGTCTAGCAATAGTGAGCCACGTGGACAAGGACGTGGAGATCCCCAAAGCGGGTGGTGGGCATTGAAGTCCCCAACCAGCAAATAGGGGGTGGAAGCTGACCGAGAAGATGAAGGAGATCAGCTCGTGCCATTGGTGTGGACGATGGAATGTATACAGTACAAAGAGAGAATGTGTATCCAGAAAGGGAAAGACGGACGGCGACAGCTTGGAAGGAAGTGTTTAAGTGGATTGGGTGATAATGGAGAGTATCATGGAGAAGAATCATGAGTCCGCCATGGGCTGGAGTGCCTTCAACAGAGGGGAGATCATATCGGGCAGACTGAAAATGAGGGAGGCAGCTTTGTTTCCTGAAGACAGAAGATGACCGGCGAGTAGGATCGTAAGAGGATTGACAATTCATCCCGATTGGCTAGAACGCCGCGGATATTCCAGTGGATAATGGACATAGGGTGAACAGAAAATGGAGGAATGTGACCAAGGTTGCTGCCAACTCAACGACTGCTCAGAGCTTGCGAGCGACAGCATGGAATGGCATTCAGCCGAAGGCAGAAGATCCTGATCCATAGGTTGTTCAGGAGCAGCTCCTGCCACCAGCGATCGACCGGTTGATCGGTCGCCAGCAGTGCACCTCGGCGACACAGAAGACGGCCGAGGGCGATTTCCACCAGGTGGTGCTGTAGATGGAACACACCTTGGCGGAGAAGGAGATGAACTGGGTTTCTTTGTAGCCTTCTTGGAATTATGATGTTTAGATGAAGGAGGAACCGATGGTTGTGAAGTTGGGGTACGTAAAAAATCTTCACGAGTATGCTCTTTTTTCGAAGTCTTGTTGTCCGACTTTTGGGCTCGAGATTTAGCAGAACCCGATGAAGGGTGAGCCATAGAGTGGGCAGGCGAAACGGGTGAGGTTGAACGGGCGATCTTTGCGCTGGCCGATCTGACGACCGTGGCACTAAAGGTGAGGTCGCAAGTCTGCGTGCCCGCCTCCTTTGTTGGCCGAGGAGAAGCAAGGACGGTGCTGTATTTTCCTGTCTGAGGCACGGTGGGCTGTCGACTGGCGAATAATTTTCGAGCAGCAAAGGTCGACACCTTTTCCTTCACTCTGATTTCCTGGATGAGCTTTTCGTCCTTAAAAACGGGGCAATCTCGAGAGGAAGCAGCGTGGTCACCCATACAGCTGATGCAGTGAGGGGATGGAGGTGGACAAGCACCCTCATGGGCATCCTTGCCACACGTAACACATTTGGCCGGATTGGAACAGGACTGGCTGGTGTGATTGAACCGCTGACACCGATAGCAACGCGTAGGGTTTGGGATGTAAGGGCGAACGGAAATTATCTCATAGCCTGCTTTGATTTTTGATGGAAGTTGAACTTTGTCAAATGTCAAGAAGACAGTGCGGGTTGGAATGATGTTCGTGTCAACCCTTTTCATAACTCTATGAACAGCCGTTACGCCCTGGTCAGACAATCCGTCGAGGGAGCGTGTATAAACGACTCCACGCGAGGAATTTAAAGTGCGGTGCACTTCAACCCGGACAGGGAAGGTGTGGAGCAGTGAAGTACGCAGCAATTTTTGTGCCTGGAGGGCACTGACTGTTTCTAACAACAAGGTACCATTCCGTAATCTGGAACAAGACTTTACAGGACCTGCAATTGCGTCGACACCTTTCTGAATAATGAAAGGGTTGACCATGGAGAAGTCGTGACCTTCGTCAGACCGAGAAACAACAAGGAACTGTGGCAACGATGGAAGAACCGTCTGTGGCTGAGACTCAGTATACTTACGCTTGTGAGCAGACATAGTGGAAGGTGAGGAAACCATTGCGGAAGAATCCCCCATGATTACCGGCGTCTCCGATGGCGCGCTCCTCCCTTGTGGGGGCCCTCTCTGAGGACACTCCCGCCTTAGGTGATTGTTCACACCTCAGGTCACACCTCCCGACAAACGGACGGAGGGACCAACCGGCACTTTCGGAAGGTATCAGCTTGGGTAATCACCCCTCCCTGGGCCTGGCCGTTACCAGGGGGTACGTACCTGTCCTACCTGTCTACCCGGGGCGAAGAATTACGCGTTACCCTGTCACCGGCTACGCACAAAAATGTGTGGGTCGGCCTTCAGACACGCACAGGGAGGAAAAAACAAAGAAAGGGAAAGGAAAGAAGAGAGGTCTCAAACGCCGCAGTGGAGAAAAGGGTAAGGAGAAGAGGTAAGGAAAAGAGAAGGACGAAGGAAGGAAGAAGACATACAAGCAAAGAAGGCGAGGAATGCGTTACATTTACAAGCGTCCGTCTCCGGACGTAGGCACAAACCATACTCCCAGATGGGGAGAAAGGGAAGGAAAGAGCCAGAGGTGAGGGGAGGAGGGGCGAAGATAGGGGATGGGGAAGGATGCGGAAAGGGAAGGTATGCAGCCTGGAAAGAAAGGAAGGCCACATTAGCTCGGGGTCCCGTGCTCGCTACGCACATATCCTGAGGAGCCTGAGGAGCCTGAGGAGCCTGAGGAGCCTGAGGAGGCGGATTTGGAAGGGAGGGATTTGGGAGGCGGAGGCATAGACCCTGGATGGGGTGAGGAGGTAGACGAGGGACAGGATAGGGGTGAGAATATTGCGGAAGGAGTGGACACGACCAAAGCAAACGACGTCAACATTACGGGATGGAGGCGGTCGTATTACTTCCTAGCCTCAGAATAAGACAGACTGTCCAATGTTTTCAATTCTTATAAGTTCTTCTCCTTCTGATATGCGGGGCAGTCGAAAGATCTAGGTGAGTGGAGGCCAGGACAATTGACGCACCGAGGTGGTGGGTTGCATATTATGTCCCTCACGAAGAGGACTTCCACAATCGCCACAAAGGGGCTCAGCTTCACACCGTGATGCAATGTGCCCGAAGCGCAAACATCGGGAGCATCGCATATGAGGCGGGACGTAAGGTCGCACGTCGCACCGGTAGCACATCACCTTTACCTTCTCCGGGAGAACATCCCCCTTGAAGGCAGGATAAAGGCCCCAGTGTCGATGCGACGATCTTTGGGGCTGCGCTGAACTTGCCGGACAAAATGCATGCCACGGTGCTCCAGATTGGCCCTGAGCTCCTCATCAGATTGCAGCAGGAGGTCCCGATGGAAAATAATCCCCGTGTCCTATTGAGCGCCAGATGTGGGACAATGGATACTGGGATGTCCCCTAGTCTGTCGCATGCCTGGAATGCCGCCGACTGTGTAGCGGAGGTGGTCTTTATGAGAATGGACCACGAACGCATTTTACTAAGAGCCTCGATTTCTCCGAAGATATCCTCGATATACTGTACAAAGAACATGGGCTTGGAGGTGGCGAACATCACCCCATCGGTCTGAGGACAGACTAAATAGTGGGGGAAGTATTTCGCCCCAAGCCGGCGGACCTGTCCTTCCTCCCAGGGAGTGGCCAAGGGGGGAAAGGCAGAAAAACCAGAGACAGAACCTTTCCTCTTAGAAGACATGGCCGCAGAGGGAGCTGATGCATGTTGACGTTTCATCTGTGAAACGTCTGCCCCGATACCACCCACTCCGACCAGGGGCTCTCCCCACGGGCGCCACCAAGCCTCAGCAAGGGCCACCTGCCACAATGACCATTGTCGGGAGTCCTGATGCCCCAGGTAGATGGGCATCTACTACTTGGCTTACGTGGGGAGGGTGCAGCTCAGGTATTGGCAGTACAATCCCTGTGTTGTCAGGGGGCTACAACCTAGAGGGTACATTACGACCCCACCACAACGGGCTTGCTACCGTGCTGGATTTCGGGTGCCATGGAAAGTCCATGATCGTAGGTGCAAATGGGGACCCACTATGGGCGTAACTTGTGCAACCCATCAGGTGTTTAAGCCCAAATTGATGAACAGTGGGTGCAGTTACGACGCCGTTACGATGAGTGCCAAGGTCTTAGTGCACTGAGGACCGGTGATACACCACGTAAGGTATCCTTCCCCAAAACGCTCTTACTTCTGTAGAATTTTGAAAAATGGAGGTCAAACTCCAATGGGGACCATCACATTGAAGGCCAATATGGTTGAAACTCTTAGTCGCCTCTGATGACAGGCAGGAATACCTCGGGCCTATTCTTACCCTGGACCCACAGGGGGTGTGGTCAGCGTAAACTAGTTTTGCTGCAGTCAGTGTGAACTAGTTAAATCACTTCAACTACTTTTCTATGGATTCCACAAATGTGGTATGCTTATGCACTATACTGCATTGCATACCTTATTGCCTCAGGGAAAATGGTGCCTACAAGTCATCTCATTGCTATCCACAATAGCCACTGGTTTGTCTATGAAATAACTTCTCTCTGAGCTCAAAGACACTGGAAGGCTGATCATGTTCCTCTGGACACCTTATGTTGGAACACTGGTAGATCATTTTGACATGAACGTTACCAAAAAGGAAGTCCTTGAATTTGATACCTGGCCCTGGCTTAGTAGGGCAACTTCTAGTGCCATAGCATATGGAGTAGCACATTGTAGCTACCACTAACAAGATAACACCATAATATTCTACAACTACATTGATGTTTTCATGCAGAATATCCTGAAGAGACATGAATTAATTGCTGCTTCCACATCATCCACACCAGACTGAATCAAAAATATATGGTTAAGCTTGCCACACCACCTTACTGCAGTGTTGTGTTCCTTTAATCAGTGGAACATATTAAAATTGCTCCGAACTTTTGTCACATTAAAACACACTTATACTAGCTAGTACCAATGTTTACTAATATTGTGAAAGCAACATATTTAGTTTTACTCTTTATGGGACAGTGTGTCTTGTATACTCCTGAATGTCATAATTGGGTCATGTTTGCCCCTGGACGGAGGTGACAGCCTCAGCCCCAGGAGACTTCTAGCTGACCAGTTGGCCTGACTGCACCTCTTAATTTTCTCATTTTAATTTAACATGTTGCCTTATATACTCCTACCATTTTATTGTGCTGCCTCCCATAACAATCTGGGGCCTGACAATTTGACACAGGCGATGTGCCCGACAGTCCTCTGCAGTTTTTGCCCGGCACACTCATGTTTTACAGTACTATACCTTTCCTTTTCAACTTGTTTTGCCCTTTGCTCCCTCCTCCACTTTCCATCCCAGACACACACTAATTGTGGATTTTACTTGCTCGCCTTCTTTAAGAAGAATTTTATTTATTTGACCCTACTAGAATAGAGGGTCTAATGACCTAGTAGTTTTGTCCTTTAAACACATTCATATGACAGTGCCATCAGATAGTATATGCTGTAACCAAACATCATAAAAATCAGTGGATCTATTTATAAGGCTCGTCCGGACATCAAATTCGAGTTTATCCCACAATTTGAAACTGGATCTACTACACACAGCACCAATGATGGGACTAGACGGCGAGGTCATCAGTCTCGCAAATCCAAAGTTACACTCAGAAGAGAGGATCTGCTAACAGTGGGACTGGTCATGGGTCCCAGAATGAGAAAACACTAAGAGAGCCAGAACCACAACCACCCTGCCCCTGCTCCAGGGGTGAAGCAATACCTTGTATCTGAAAATAAAAGCCACTTTAATGGAGGAAACTGAGGACCAGTTCAACCAACAGTGAATCTTCTGCTAATATTAAATTAAACAATCTGGAAGACTATACTTAGTATGAAGGACCAAAAAGGAGATATTTCACCAATATATGGGATACCATCAGTCTGGCTATACAACCACATTGTGCGGGTGGTTTGTTACGCAAGAGGGAACGAGTGAGCCTGGTATGACCAATGTGAAGACAGCATAGGACAGTGGACTTCTCCCAAAAGGAGCAGAAGAAAGAGTGCCAAACCTTAGTAGACTTCTTGTCTGTGCGGAGTATATTATTGAGAGCAGTAGCTTAACAGATGCCATCCCATTTTTGGGTAAAGGGAGATTTGATGTAGATCCACATATCTGCAGCTGGAATTATGAAAGGGAATGGGGGTAAACATCTGCATCTCTAACCAAAACATCTGCCAGTTCATGCCATGTGATGCCCACATGACTGGGGCCTAGAGGGACAACTGACCACGTGGCACGACCAACGACAAAGAGAAAGTCATGGATAGCAGAAACCAAAGAGTGACCAGAATGGCATCACTTGATACCCTGCAGGCTGCTCACTCAGTTGGTATACAGGGTGTCCCATTTATCTTGACCACCCTAAGTAACAGTTTGTCCAGATGCAAATTACAAAATGTTTCAAGAACATGTTCCTTAGCTGTCAGGGGGACATAAATCAGCACAATTGCCTTTGTTGTAGCTTTTTTTTTTTTTCCAGAGAGATGAACAGCCGTATGACTTTTTTAAACGGCACTATTTTTTATTCAGTAATTCATTTCCTCTCCTGAAGACCTATTCAAAAATATAACAGGGTACCATTCACTGAAACACAACGTTATTAATTACATATCACAACAATGACTGAGCCTGGGTCCACAAACTCTTCCACTTGCTGGAGTTGTCAGAGAACAAATGAAAACGAAGTATTGCCCAGAAGTACAACATTCAAAGGTGCTCAAAATGGTGACCCTGGACACCAATACACTGGTACACTCGTTGAATGAAAGAATTATTTACTACTTCCAGTGTTTCCTGCTGAAGAGAATTACAAGCAAGCACGATACGTTCCTGCATGTCCTCTGGAGTTTAGGAATATCATGATAGACGACTTCTTTAACACATCACAAAACAAAACAAAAAAGTCCGAAGGATTTAAATCAGGAGACCTAGCAGGCCAAGTAACTGTTCCTCCTCAACCAATCCATCTGGCAGGATACCTCCGGTTCAGAACACGACGTGCACGCAAGGCGTTATGTGCTGGACATCCACCGTTTTGATACCACATAAGCATACTGGTTCTTATCAGTATTCCATCCAGAACAGGAAGAATTCATCTGAGGAAGTTGACATACGCTGTGCTGTTTAGACTACCATTGATGATATACAGGCCAATAATTGTAGTACCACACATCCCACACCAGACATTAACTCTCCATTGACACTGATGTTCCACCTGTCTAAGCCATCGTGGGTTTTTGCTGGACCAATAATGCATGTTCCTTGTATTTACCTGTCCTTTGTTTGAGAAGAAACATTCATCGGTAAATAGAACATTGGATAAGAAGTTTGGGTTGGCGAGGGTTTGCTGCTATGCCCACTGACAGAACTGCACACAATTCTGGAAATCATTCCATGCAATTCTTGATGTAAGTGTACATGGTAAGGATGGAACCGGTGACAAGTAAGAATACAATGTACACTGGTTTTAGGAATGCAATTGTCATGTTCAAGCTGTTGTGTGCTCACATATTGATTCATACTAACGGAAGCGAGAACTGTAGCTTTGGCAGCTTCGTATGTGAGAGTGTTATGACAATTGCACTGTCGTGGGTTGAATCTTCCTGTTTCCTGAAGGGTCGCAACAAGACGAGGAAAGATCCATCAGGAAGGTGGGTTCTTGTCAGGATATCACTCTGTGTAGTTCTGCTCCCTGCGTAGCATTTCACCTACCTTCAAACAACAACAACAACAACAATAAAAGAAATGTTATGTCAATGCTGTTTGTAGGAAGGACAGCCTTTAACTGTATGCCTACTCTACACAACAGTATTTAGAAGGACTAAACTACTGTACTAAATGTACCCGTACGTAAGAAAACAGTATTGCCATTACTGTTCTGCTAACTCACATTCCCCACAGATGAATAGCATTTCTACCTTCTCTTCATTGGTGTACATTCTACTCTTACAACTCTTCTACTGACGATGGTTGACAGAATGACGAGTGTGCATTCTACTTATGTTTACATTTGTCCTCTGTCACCATCAACACTGATGTGTTCCATTACCCCGAGTACCTGCACTAAGCACTGGGAGCGTCAACGTCAATGTTGTGTTATGTAATTAATAATGTCGTGTTTCAGTGAATGGTACACTTGATACATTTTTGAATAGGTCTTTAGGAGAAGAAATGCATTACCGAATAAAAAATAAAGGTGCCATTTAAAAAAGTCATACCACTGTTCATATCTTTATAAAAAAGAAATCTACAACAAAGACAATCATACTGATTGATGTCCCCTGACAGCTAAAGAACATTAGCTTTAAACATTTTGTAATTTGCATCTGGACAAACAGTTATTTAGGGTGGTCAAGATAAATGGGACACCCTCTATACTAAAACACTGTGCAGGGAGGCCTAAGAAACAAAATGTAGGGCCCTGTTGATGACTAGCAGCTCTGCTGTGAAGACACTACATGATCCAGGCAATAAATGGTGTTTTAAGCCAGTAGGAGCATGTGCCGCCTTATCTATCATCTTAGAAACCATCAGTGTGGAAGATGGTGGCACCCTTGAACTCTGCAAGAACAGAATGTACAAATCTTAGGACCTTGGAAAAGGTTGGCTCTAATCTGTGGTCTAGGCACCATCCAAGGGGGGCAGTGGGTGGGGAAATACATGGGGCATACTCCAGTGAGTGGAGATTGATATCCCGACAAAGGGAAGTGAGGTGCATTCCAACCAGCAATCCCAACTGTGGGTGGCTAGCAGGAAGGAGACATCCTTCATTTGCAAAGAGGACAGAGTACACAGGATGGTCAGGAAATCAGTGAATGGCGATTGCGTAAGAAACCAGGAGTTAGCTCCATTGTATTTGTTGATGGGGAATCTCCACTTCTGCAAGGAGACTGTCAGGAGGACTAATGAGAAAGGCTCGAATAGCCTGATGCATCTCACAATGGTGAACAGCGTGAAACATTTTCAGAGTGGAAGGACGCACTGAGCCATAAACCTGACTACCTTAATCTACTATGGACAAGACTACAGCACAATAAAGATGGAGTAGCATTGTCTGCACCCCAAGATGTGTGGGCCAGGAGGTGGAGAGCATTAAGTTTCCACATGCACATAGTCTTCAGGTGGCAAATATGGGGCACATGTCAGCTTTTTATCAAAAATAAGGCCCAGGAAACAGGACATGCTACAACATCGAGGAGCTGGTTGCCTACATAAAGTTCTTGATTGGGGTGTACTGCGGGTCACTGACAAAAATGCAAAGGAGGGAGAAAACTGGAAGCCATGGGAGACTGCTCACGCAGAAGCCCGTCAGATGGCACCTTGGAGCTGGCACTCAGCAGATTCTACAGAGTGGGAGCCACACCAGACATCGACATACAATACCAGGGTAACCATCATCCTAACAGAGGTTAGAAGCCCATTGGTAGCTATGAGGAAGAGTGTGATACTTAACACAAAACCCTGTGGAATACCATTCTCCTGAATCCAAGGAGCACTGAGTGAAGTGCCTACTCGAACCTGAAGGAGACGGTGAGATGAAAACTCGTGGATAAAAATCTGAAGTGGACTGTGAAAGCCTCAGTCATGGAGGAAAAATCCTGTTAGATTGCTGTTCCCAATCCGAGTAAATGGTCAGTTGGAGATCATCATTCCCAGAAGCCACACTGATATAGGTATAAAAGGCCCCAAGATTCTAGTACTCAATCTGAAGCTAATCATCATCCCAAGCAGTTTGCAAACCACATTTGTCAGGTTAATCAGGCAGTAGCTGTCAAGAGACTTGTGGGTTCTTCCTGGGCTTAAGGACAGGAAACTATGCTGTCTCATCATTGTGATGGGGAACCACCAGCGAGCCAATTGCAGTTGAAGACCATGAGTAGATGTTGCCTCTGGGTAACGTTCAAGTGTTGGACCATCTGGCCATGGGGCCATGTCTTGTGAAGAGGTAAGAGCCTGTAAGACTTCCCATTCAGTGAAGGGTTCATTAGATGGTTCAGTATGGTGGGGGTTGAAACGGAGGAGGAGGAGGAGGAGGAGGAGGAGGCGTTCAACTCGGCATTTCTGCCAGAGAAAGGTAGCAGGATAGGAAGGGGACACTGAAGCAATTGCGAAGTATGTTGCGAGGTGTTCTGCAAGGACCAATGGATCGACCCTGGACAGTTTACTGTTGCTGGCAGCCCAGAAAGCTACAGAGCTTGGACCAAACCTGCATGGAAGAGGCATACATCCCCAGGGAGGAAACAGCATTCCCAGGATTCATTTTTACTCTGCTTAATAGGGTAACGACCCTTAGCACACAGATGCTTAAAAGTGAGGAGGTTGGTCTTGAAGAGCGTCATTTAAATCGCTGCAGCGCCCGTCGGCAGTCCTGGACAGCGACTGCTACGTACTTAGTCCACCATGATACCAGTTGACGACAAGGGGACCTGCGGATAAGGCGACAGCAGTGCCAGCAGCATGAAGAATAGTGGTGGAGACGCCCTGCACAATTGCATCAATGCAATTCGAGATAGAGGTGTCGAAGCGCACAGTAGACATATATAAAAGCCAATTGATGCTGCGGAATGACCAACGTGGGGGCCTGTCTGCCTGGTTGCAGCAGGGAACCAATAGAATCACCAGACACTGGTCACTGTCACAAAGATCATCATTAGGTGATCTATGTATGGAAGCCACGAGATCAGGGGATGAGATAGTGAGGGAAGACAAAGTCTGTAGTAAGTTGGTCAATTAGGGTGGTGGGCACTTGCGTCCCCACAGAGGGGAAACGAGGGCAGGAGTTGCTGTATTAAGATAGACAATTCAACATAAGGAAGTGGCTTTCCTGGAGGGAGGTAGACATTGCAAACACTGATTGCCGGTGTTGTTTGGACTGACTACTATTGCTTCCAAGTTGGTATGAAGAGGCATCAAGTCACTAACAATCAGAGTGAACCAAAGTGCAGACCCTCCAGGTGCTATCCCAGGGTGGCATGGTTCAGACAGAAGCCCCGATAACCACGAAACACTGGAGAGCGGTTGTTATGGAAGTGCAATACGTAGAATAGGATGGATGGTTGGTTGATTGGGGTTGAAGGGAGCAAACAGCAAGGTGATCAGTCCCTTGTTTTAAAGGTGGTCCACTGACAGATTTACATCTCACAAGAGTCATAATGATAAAAGGTAAAAGGCTAAAAAAACGTAAAAGTGCAGTCGTGTTGTCAATGGTGAAAACAAATGAAGGGAAGTCAGCAAGTGGGCAACCCCAGGGAGGGGAGTCAGGAATCTCCAAACACAGCGTACAGTGGGAGACACCCCAACCCTCACCACACGCCCCCACTCCAGGAGGAGATTAAAAACTTTAAAACTGAAAATAAACACTTTCACAGAGGAAACAGAGAACCAGTTCTACCATCTGGGAATCATCTGCCAATATTAAAGGTAAAGTGCGGGGAAGTCCATAGTTAGCACGCAGAGCCAAAAGAAGGGGGCACTCCACCAAAATGTGCGCTAATGACTAGAGGGCCCACAACCACAAAGTGGGGATGGTTCATTATTCAAAGGAAAACCATGTGTCAGCTGGGTATAGCCGATGCGGAGATGACACAGGGTGGTCGGGTCTTTTCAGGAGAGGCAGAAGGAAGAACGCCACGAGACAGGTGTCACCTTACTCACACGAAGTTATTAGACAGGGAGGTAGCCTCCCAAGAGTTGGCCCATGATTGTGCAAAGTGGTATTTGATGTGAAACCATAAATCCGCTGTAGGAGGGGTTACAGAGAAGGAGGGGGGGGGGGGTGTAAGTGACTGCTCCCCCAGCCAAACGATTAGCAAGCTCATTACCTGGGGGTACCCAGATGGCCAGGGATCCAAAGGAAGTCAATGGAACAAGCAGCACGGCGAAGATCAGCAAGATGGTCATGGATGGCTGAGACCAAGGGCTGGCAAGAAAAAACACCAGTTAACAGCCAGAAGGCCACTCATTGAGTCCATACAAAACAAAACGCAGTTTGAGTTGGGATTGTTTAATAAAGGTAAGGGTCTGGGAAATTGCCATCAATTCTGCGGTAAACACCCCACATGTAGGTGCCGGCAGATAATTTTCCGTGCCAACAGAGGACGTGAAGGCATATCCCATCCGATCAGCAGATTTAGAGCCATCGGTGTAAAAAACAACAGCATCCCGAAACTCTCATAAAATTCGGCGGAAGAAACAACGGAACACCGTCAGGGAATGGAATCTTTCAGACATCGGTGGAGACCCATCCGAATTCGGGGAAGGGGGGGGGGGGGGGGGATGTTGGGGAGGGAATGCGGGAGACAGGGCAAAGAAGGAAGCCCAACTGGTAAACCCGCCCAAGGACAGGAATCAGGTGGGTGACATCCATGGTCTGAAAACAGGATAGAATAGGAAGGATGAGTGGGAGAGGAACGGATAGCAATTGCATAAGAAACCAGAAGCCGGGACCGCCGAACAGAAAGGGGGGAGTTCCCAGCTTCAACCAGGGGACTATCAACAGGGTTAGTAGGGAAGGCACTGGTGGCCAAATGGATACCACAATGGTGGACGGGATCCAGAAGGTGCAGTGTGGAAGAAGCAACCGAACCATAAACTTGACACCATAGTCCAAGAGACAGCACTAAAGCCCAATAAAGGTGGAGAAGGATGGAGCAGTCCGCACCCCAAGAGGTATGGGCAAGTAAGCGAAAGACATTAAGTTTACGGAAACATCCTACATTCAGAAATCTGATATGAGGCAGGAAAGTGAGCTCATTGTCGAAAAGACGACCCAGGAAACTAAACTGTGGGACCACAGGCAATCGCTGTGCATCAAGGTAGAGCTCTGGATCGGGGTGGATTGTAGAACGGTGACAGAAGTGGACCATACACGATTTAAAAGGAGAGAACTGAAACCCGTGTGAGAGGGTCCATGCAGAGGCATATGCCGCACAGCTCCCTGGAGCTGCCGTTCTGCTGAGGCCATCGAAGAGGAACTAACCCAAATGCAGAAATCATCCACATACAGAGCAGGGGTGACCAAAGGACTGACAGAGGCCCCAAGTCCAGCTATAACAATGAGGAAAAGAAGTACACTCAATATGGAACCCTATGAGATGCCATTATCCTAGGTCCGTGGAGAACTAAAAACAGTACCAATACGAACCCTGGACCGATGGAACAGGAACTGGTGGATAAAAATCTGGAGTGGGCCCTGAAGACCCCACTCATGAACAGTAAGTAAAATGTGATGGCACCAAGCCGTGTCATAGGCCTTGCGAAGGTCGAAAAATACTGCAACCAAATGGCGGCACTGGGAAAAACCTGCCGAACTGCAGATTCCAAACAAAGTAAATGATCCATTGGAGACCGTCCTTCTAGGAAGCCACACTGGTAGGGGAACAATATATTCCGAGATTCGAGGACCCAATTGAGCTGATGGGCTACCATCTGTTCAAGTAACTTGCAAACAACATTTGGCAGACTAATTGGCCAATAACTTTCAACAAATAGGGGGTTCTTAGCAGGCCTCCACGATGTTATTCAATCTGTATATTGAGCAAGCAGTAAAGGAAACGAAAGAAAAATTTGGAGTACGAATTAAAATCCAAGGAGAAGAAAAGAAAACTTTGAGGCTTGCAGATGACATTGTAATTCTGTCAGGGACAGCAAAGGACCTGGTAGAGCAGCTGAACGGAATGGACAGTCTCTTGAGAGGAGGATATAAGATGAACATCAATAGAAGCAAAGCGAGAATAATGGAATGTAGTCAAATTAAGTGAGGCAATGCTGAGGGAATTAGATTAGGAAATAAGAGGCTTAAAGTAGTAAATGAGTTTTGCTATTTGGGGAGCAAAATAACTGATGATGGTCGAAGTAGAGAGGATATAAAATTTAGACTAGCAATGGCAAGGAAAGCGTTTCTGAAGAACAGAAATTTGTTAACATTGAGTACAGATTTAAGTATCAGGAAGTCATTTCTGAAAGTATTTGTATGGAGTGTAGCCATGTATGGAAGTGACACATGGACGATAAATACTTTAGACAAGAAGAGAATAGAAGCTTTCGAAATGTGGTGCTACAGAAGAATGCTGAAGATTAGATGGGTAGATCACATAACTAATGAGGAGGTATTGAATAGAATTGGAGAGAAGAGAAATTTGTGGCACAACTTGACTAGAAGAAGGGATCGGTTGGTAGGGCACATTCTGAGGCATCAAGGGATCACCAATTTAGTATTGGAGGGCAGCGTGAAGGGTAAAAATCGTAGGGGGAGACCAAGAGATGAATACACTAAGCATATTCAGAAGGATGTAGGCTGCATTAGGTACTGGGAGATGAAGCTTGCACAGGATATAGTAGTATGGAGAGCTGCATCAAATCAGTCTCAGGACTGAAGGCAACAACAACAACAACAACAACAACAACCAGGCTTCAGGACACAAACCACGATGCTATCCCTCCACTGAGAAGGGAAGTCACCCTGGAGCCAAATACAGTTAAACATCCGGAGAAGATGTTGCCGTTGTGGAGCATTGAGATGTTTAAGCAGTTGGTTATGAATGGAGTGTGGGCCAGGGGTCTTATCAGGAGAAGAAGAAAGTGCGGAAAGAAGTTCCCATTCAGCAAAAGGTTCATTGTAACTGGCAAGTGGTAAAACATATGGTGGAAGCTTTGGCCTGCTGTTTCTGGCGAAGGAAAGCAGCCGGATAGGAGGTTGATGCTGACGCTATTGCAAAATGGGTCGCAAGATGTTCCACAAGAATCAATGGGTATGTGCAAAGGTGCAAACGCTACCCAGGAGGGCAAGGCCCTGCAGGGTAGACTGCCAATGGCAACCTTGGAGGGAGCAAAGTGTAGCCCATACCAGTGACAGAGGGACAGTAACACCTACGGAAGAAACAAAGTGTTCCCAACACACCTGTTTGCTCTGAATACGTATCGGGCTTTGGCACGAAGGCGTTTAAAGGTAGTAAGATTGACAGCGGATGGGTGCCTCTTAAGGTGTTGCAAAGCTTGA
Organism: Schistocerca cancellata; assembly: GCF_023864275.1. NCBI lineage: Eukaryota > Metazoa > Arthropoda > Insecta > Orthoptera > Acrididae > Schistocerca > Schistocerca cancellata. The sequence goes on from NC_064626.1 coordinate 741,159,298, forward strand.
CGGCTATCACAGATGGCGATAGCAATGGCCATACTCCACCACGGGACTTGCCGGCGACGAAATGCTCCAGATGAGTGTGGGATAGCAAGGCTAGCAGCACAAACAATCACATCAGACACGTCACGTAGGACATCATCAACACAAAACGTGCTGCCCTTCTTTGAACTTTTTCGATGTACTCCATCAGTCCTATCTGGTAATACTGCGCAGCAGTATTCTAAAAGAGGGACAAGCATAGTGTAGGCAGTCTTCTTAGTAGATCTGTTACATTTTCTGTGTGTCCTGCCAATAAAACGCAGTCTTTGGTTGGCCTTCCCCACAACATTTTCTGTGTGTTCCTTCCAATTTAAGTTGTTCGTAATTGTAATACCTAGGTATTTAGTTGAATTTATGGCCTTTAGATTAGACTGATTTATCATGTAACCGAAGTTTAATGAGTTCCTTTTAGCACTCATGTGGATGCCCTCACACTTCATTATTTAGGGTCAACTGCCAATTTTCGCACCATTCAGATATCTTTTCTAAATAATTTTGCAATTTGTTTTGATCTTCTGATGACTATTAGTCTATAAACAACAGCGTCATCTGCAAACAACTTACGACATCTGCCCAGATTGTCTCCGAAATTGTGTATATAGATAAGGAACAACAAAGGGCCTGTAACACTACCTTGGGGAATGCCAGAAATCATTTCTGTTTTACTCTACGACTTTCCATCAATTACTACAAACTGTGACCCCTCTGGCAGGAAATCACAAATCCTGTCACATAACTGAGAATATATTCAATAAGCACGCAATTTCACTACGAGCAGCTTGTGTGGTACAGTGTCAAAAGCCTTCCAGAAATCCAGAAATACGGAATTGATCTGAAATCCCTTGTCAATAGCACTCAACACTTCATTTGAATAAAGAGCTATGATGATGAAACGGTGAGGACAACATAAACACTCAGTCATCTTGAGGCAGGTGAAAATCCCTGTCCCCGCTGGGAATCAAACCTGGGAGCCTGTGCTCAGGAAGCGAGAATGCGACTGCGAGACCACAAGCTGTGGACAGCACATCTGGAGTTTTGTTTGTGTGTTGACAGATGCTTCTGAGTTAATGGTACCGCCTCTTGGCATAACATCAATGACAATCACACCTCCATTGTCCCAGAACACGGTGATCATGACCTTACTGGCAGAAGCAGGTGCTTTGAATTTTTTCCTCTGTGCGGAGTGGGAATTGTGGTATCGATAGCTATGATGCCAAGGCGTAGGTGCTAGTTCGTAGGTTGGCACTACGACACTTGACACAGACACCAATGACAGCACCCTCTAGCCAGCGCTGTTCAGTTCTACGAGCACCGCTGCAGATGCTACACATTTGATTCCAAGGAGACGATCTAGCAACATTGTTGTTGCTATTTCACAGTGAGCTAACCACTACTTGTAACTTTGAAACTTTATGTACAGCTTCGCACCTACATGCTCATCCGTACGCAAAGTTAAGTAGAGGTGATTTTAGTTCACACTGCAGTGCCAAGAGTTCTACCTCATCTGCTCCTCCTAGCTTCCTACATTCAGCCTACCCTTCAGTTTTCAGGAGCAGACCCACGCACTGCCTACCAGGCAGGATACAAAAGCTGGCGACGAGGATGGGATTTTTTTCCCTCTACTATCATTTCCTTTTTTTGCTCGGTACTGCTTTCTTTTTGTGCTAGCCTCAGCAAAGGCTTTCAATTGTGTAAACCATGGCTTCGCCACAGGAACAGGCTTCGCTGTCCGATCTTTTACGTTTTCAGGCTCAGCAAATGACAGCTGCTCACTGCCATAAATGGACTGGTCAGGCTTCACTGTCCAATTTGTACATTTTCAGGCTCAGCAAATGACGCAGCTGCTTGCTGCCATAAATGGACTGGTCAAACTACAAACTGCAGCTACTTCGGCACCTCCGACGCAAATGCCTGTACCGGCGCCGGCGCCATTTTGTGTTTTCAATCCCGACACTGAACGCTGGCCAGAATACATCGCCCAGCTCGAGGCACACTTCGCAGCATACAACATACCAGGTACAGAGCGGCTTGCCTTTTTCCATTGACAACGCGGGTGTTGTGTTGTACCATGTGCTCGTGAAATTTTTTCCTACGACTCGCCCAGAAACTAAAACTTACGATGAAGTGATTGACGCTTTGGACACCCACTTCCGTGATAGCATAAATGTGGTAGCTGCATGCTACAAATTCTTTCGCCTCCGGCGTAGCCCTACTCAGTCCAATAAATCTTGGTTAGCGTGCCTCCAGGGACTAACATCTGATTGTGACTAATTGCTCATGTGGATGCTCATATGCAGATATAATGACTGGAGACGCTATTGCACAGAATGTAGCGGATCACCACATCCGCGAGCAAATCCTCAAATTGAAAAACTCCTCTTTGCAGGAAGTAGTGGACTTACTAGACAGACAAGATACACTAGACATGGCTACTTCCAGGTTTAACATGACCCAAGCTGTGTGTACTGTTAGCGCGGCACAACACGTGCCCTCCCGCCTGGCCCCAGCACGGCCAGCCACGCCACGTCGCTCGCGCGCACGTAAACAAGTTTCACGCCTAGCACCTACTCAGAAACTGAAATCATGTTTGAACTGCTTTCGTGCCCACCTACGGGACGGTTGCCTATCCTGTCAAGTGCAGTGTTATTTTGTAATAAGAAAGGACAAGTGCAAGCTGTATGTAGTAAGAGAAACTAATTCACAACTTGTCTCCCATTCGCATGACACACACCCCAACGGCAACTGCCATGATCATGATTCACATCAGCCTATGGACATTAATGCCATTTATTCAAAGCCTTCTGCTTCATGTGTATCAACATCTCGTCGCACGGATCAAGTTTTGCCAGACACTTCTTCTCGCATTCAGTGCGATGCAAGGAAACTTTGTGACTTTGCACATTCGTGGACATTCTGTTCGCATGCAGCTGGACACTGGTGCGTCTGTTTCTTTACTGAAAAAAATCGACGTATGACTTGCTTGGTTCGCCCCCGCTTCGTCGTTCGCATTCCACGCTGACTGCATTTACTGGACAGGAAATCTCAGTGCTTGGCGTGTTTAGTCTGCTAGCCATGTATGGTGCTCCGCTCTAGTGATGTGGAGAACATTTTTGGCATGGACGCATTTAAACTTTTTGGCCTCGCAATTCAGGATAATGTACTTCACATCAATGCTAGTGACCATGCAGACAGTGTTGCCACATTGTGCAATGATTTTCCTGATCTCTTTTCTGATGGCCTTGGTTGTGCCATAGACTTTGCAGCGCATGTTGTAGTTAAAGATAATGCCATGCCTATTTTCTGGCACGCATCCCGGTACCGCACGCAATGCGCAATGCAGATCGCTGAACTTATGCATCTGCAAGACAGTGGCGTCATTGAACCAGTTTCTGCTTCGCCATGGGCTTTGCCTAAAGTGTGTGTGAAGTAACCAAACAGTCGTCTCCGTATTTTTGCTGACTAAGTCTACAGTAAATCCCCAGGCAGTGGCAGCTACATTTCCCTTACCACATCCTGAAGACAGTTTTGATAAGCTTGGTGCAGGAAAATTCTTTTCCGTGATGGACTTGCGGGACACATACTTTCAGATTCCGCTCGACAAACAATTGCGGCGCTATTTTGTGATAAACACCCTCCTTGGATTGTTCAAATTTCACTGCCTTCCATTTGGTTGTGCTTCGGCTCCCGCTATTAATCAGTCTTATTCACAGCAGTTGTGTGCCACTGTCCCTGGTTGTTCCAATTATCTGGACGATACAGTTTTATCACGTCGCACCCCTGATGAACATTTGCAGAATTTGCGTGCCTTATTTACTGTACTTTTGCAGACAGGACTAAAGTGTAACAGACAAGTGCAATTTTTTTCAAACTGAGATTCAGTATTTAAGACATATGATTAACGGACAGGGTGTCCACCCCTCACCATCACATCTCTGTGCGATTCGAGACTCGCCAGCACCCAGGAACTTGAAAGAACTTCAGTCTGTGTTGGGCAAACCACTTATTATATTCAGTTTATACCGAATACAGTGCAGATTGCACCACCTTTGCATCACCTTCAGCGTCAGAACTTACCTTTGGTTTGGTCTTCGGAATGTGATTCTGATTTCCACAAGCTCAAATCTGCTTTATTAAGTGATCGCTGTTCGATTCCTTTCGATCCCTCCAAACCAGTTGTTTTGGCGGTCTTGTGCATCTGCTCACAGCATTGGAGCGATTCTCTCACACCGCATTAATTCTGACGATTGCCCGATCACTTTTGCGTCTACGCTGCTCAATTCTGCTTAGCAAAACTATTCTCAAATCGAGAAAGAAGCTTTAGCTATTGTCTATGGAGTGACAAAGTTTCAAGATTTTTTGTACGGTTGCAAGTTCTATTTGGTCACCGACCATAAGGCTTTGACATCGCCGTTCCACCTGTCAAAGCCAGTTCCAACCCATACTGCACAAAAGTTGCAACATTGGTCTGTTTTTGTCCAACTACAATTACAAAATCTTGTTTCGACCTATGGCCCAGCATGGCAATGCTGATCCTTTGTCTCGTCTACCTATCAGACCTGACGAAGTGTTTGATTCTTCCGAATTGTCATGCATGTTTATTGATTTGCAAGATAATGAATTAGCTGCTGGTTTTTCGGTGGATTTTCATCGCATTGCTGCCGCCAATGCTTCTTTGCAGATTCGAGATCCGCTTGTTTGATGTTACTTTGCGCAACGTCACAACTTGTCTGTACACCGCGGTGTTATCTTGTTGCGAACTGATAATGATCAGTCTCATGTGGTTGTATCTCATTTGTTGCAGTCTGAAATCCCCGGTTTACTGCACGAGGGTCATTTGAGTATAGTGCAGACGAAGCAATTAGCGCATCGTCACTGCACTTGGGTTGGCATTGATAAACATAGAGAATTTGCTTGCTAACTGTTGCTCTTGCACGGAGCATCAATCTGCTCCCCACCAGCGATTCTTTGCGTGGCCGACTCCTACTGCGCCTTGGCAGTGCGTCCATATTGATTTTGAGGGTCCTTTCGGGGAAAACCGCTGGCTGATAGTTATTGATGTGTACAGCAACTTCCCTTTTGTTGTACCTATGTCTTCTACTACATCTGCCAGTACTATTCAGGCTTTGACATCTATTTTTTGTATTAAGGGCCTTCCTGAAGTTATTGTCTCTGACAATGGCCCCCAATTTATGTCCTCAGAGATTGAAGCGTTCTGTGCTGCTAATGGCATTCGCCATCTGACCTCAGCCCCATTCCACCCCCAGTCGAACAGCGAGGCTGAACGCTTTGTGCACACGTTTAAGTCACAGATGAGCAAGATGCGTGCAACGCACTCTCGCGAGCGTGCACTCTGTACTTTCCTTGCTTCATATCTCTCCCAGCCGTGCGGCACCCATTCCCAGCGGAATTGCTGCATGGCCGTGCCCATCAGTCGCTCCTGCAGCTATTGCACCCACCGCCGCGTGCCCCCACTGCTTCGCCTCATTCTGGCTTGGTGCCGCATGATTTGGTGTTCTATCACGTTTTCTCTGGCAGGCAGTGCTGGGAGCAGGGGCGCATTCTTCGCCAGCTCGGCCACGCCTTATTTGTCATTTCTGGTCCCTCCGGCACTGTCAAGCGACACCGGAAACTGATCTGTTTGTGCTGTCCTTGGTTTCCTGCCACTGGTTGTTTACCGGCAAAATTGGAGGCTTCGTGGCTTCCACTGCCCACAACTCCACCAACAGCATCTCCACTGCTCGCACCTCCACTGCGGGCGCACCTGCCAGTCAGGTCAGCTGCACTGGACAGGCACCTCTCGCCATCGCCATATCCCCACCACCGCCGTATTCCTCTGCGGTGCTGGAACCAATGGATGCTGAGGCTGCCGTCGCGTCGCCCCTGCCATCGCCCATGGAGGTTGTTGCTTTGCTGCCTCATCCAAGCATACCCAGTGGCGGTGCACGGTCTGGGAAGGTTTTCCACGGGGCATTTTTCTCGCCCCCTCGTGAGCAATTCAGGGTCGCGGCTGGGCAGCATGCCTCGGCAGTTCTGCTGTCCACCCCCTCAGCTGCGCCACCCCTGGGTCCCTCCACCCGCCATCGGAAGCCCTACTCAATGACAGTGAGTTGTTTCGGGGGGAGGGGGGGGGGGGATGTGGTATCCATAGCTACGATGCCATGGCGTAGGTGCAAGTTCATAGATTGGCAGTAAAACACCGACACAGATGACCGCGCCCTCTAGCCGGCACTGTTCAGCTCTATGAGTGCTGCTGCAGATTCTACCCATTTGAGTCCGAGGAGACGACCTAGCAACATTGTTTCTATTTCACAGTGGGCTGACCACTACTTATAACTTAGGAACTTTAACGTAGGAACTTTATGTATGGCTTCACACCAACGTGCTCATCTGTACGTAAAGTTAAGTAAAGGTTATTTTAGTTCACACTGCAGTGCCGAGAGTTCTACCTCACCTGCTCCTCCTAGCTTCCTACATTTGGCCTACCCTTCAGTTTTCAGGAGCATACCCACACGCCACCTTCCAGGCGGGATACACAAGGAATGGTGCTATTCCAGCGACTTAATTTTGTTTCGGGCTCAAAATGGTGAACCCACTTTCATCAACTATCACACTCCGGAACAAGAACGCCTCCCCCTCCGCTTCAAAATGTTGCAAGAAATCAAGAAAATATTTTTCTTGAGTGATTTGTGATCCACCATTAGACACAGTAGGACTCACCACTGTCGAGTATCCAGGAGTGCAGATAATTGCATCCATACTTCCTTCGCTGATTGATAGATGCAGTGCAAAACGCTGAGTCTTAATGCATCTGTCCTTGCTAATGACAACATCAGCTAGCTGCAACATGTCAGGTGCGACAGGTGTGGATGGTCTCCCCAACCCCTGCAAATTGTAGAGCTCTGCCAAACCACCTTCTGGTGATCTCACCCTCCGTTCCCAGCAACTAACCGTACTTCTGTCAACAGCAGATGCTCCGTAGACTTTGCACAAGCATTTGTGAATATTCTTGACAGTTTCTTTCTCTGAAGTGAGAAATTCAATGACAGCACGTTACTTGTAACATACATCACCTACAGACACTATTTTGAATCTGTTCTGCAGCTACGCTATCTGTAGGAAAGTGACGGAAACTTGACACGCTCACTCAGGAGGCTTCAATCAATACATACGTAACATTCTGCATTCATAGCATTTTTTTGGCCCAGGAGAAAATGCAGTGCGTTACTTTCTGGGCAACCCTCATACAAAGGCATGACAACCAAAAAGCTGGGTTCCTGCATGAACAACTGCTTCACAGCCTGTACCATCTGGATCCTTCCTACTGACACCAACTTATCAGAATTACACAGTCGGGAACTGTTACTGCAACAACATGTACTATGTGTTTCACACAGCTCTCCCTTTTTACTCCCCCCCCCCCCCCCCCCAATTGCCCCCTGGGTTTAACTTCCCAACTGCATCTACCTGCCTCATCCTTTCTCCACCTCATCTGTGTATGCGCCACAAGCAGCACTACCATCACACCCCCCCTACCCCTACTCCTCTCTACTCCGGCCACCTCCTTAACCCCACCACCCAAACATTCTCCCATCATGCTCTGCTACTTGCTGTCTGTGGCCTCAGCAGCCAGAGACTCGTTGCGTGTGCATGCGAGTGCGGGCTCCCCCCATGTGATTCAGAAGAACGCCTTCTGGTTGATTGCTTACTTGTTTGTCTTGTGTGCCTATCAGCAACTCAACATCTCAGCTTTACGTTAAGTAACAATACATCCTTTTCCTAATATTGTCATTCTATTCAAGGATGTTTTGTATTTTAAAATCAGAATTCCTTCTGTTTTCATCTGCACAGATCTTTCTCTTCAGTATGTTTTTTTACTGTTGCATGTCTTTCCTTAATGCTGCCGTTCTTTTTGTTGCTTCATCTACTGCCAGCCAGAATTGCATACTAACAGCAAGCTATTGAGTTCAGATTCTAGTCCTACAATTTTATTCCTATAGATGTTCCAACTAGGCATTGATTTAGGTACTGTCTGAGGTAACTTGCTTCCATTTGGTTGCATTCTAAAATCTTTAGTGTCCTCTGGTTGGTCCCGTTTGGTTTCTTCCTGCAGTTAAAAGGAAGCATGTAAAAAGTTGAACATCGGCCTTGCACACAATATGTATGCTAAATCATCCTGAAGGATTCAGCTACAACAGCAAAAACTGCATTGAAATCGACCCTGTACCTTTTGAGATTACCTCGAAGAGGCAAAGATGCGGTTGCTAATTTTTCATTATAATAAGTAGAGAATAACAACTGAATGTAACTGTTGTTCCATTTTTCGATTTGGCACAGACTACTAAACATACAAGGGTCATTCAATAATTATTGCCTCACTTTTTTTCTCAGGACATATTTATTGTTAAGAGTCAGAATTTGGTGACAATATACACCAACATGTCTTGTCCATGTCTTATTTTACTACGTAGTCTCCATCACATTCTATGGCCATATGCCAACACTGGAGGAGCATGTATTCTGTGCTTGTAAAAGCACTTGTCCTGTAGGTGTAGCCATGTTTTCACTGCATGACTAACACTCTCTTCATCTTCAAAGTGTGTTCCCTGTATGAATCTTTAAGAGGCCCAAAGAGATGCAAGTCCTAGAGCGACAGGTGTGGACTGTAGGATGGATGAGGCAATGATGTCCAGCCCAATTTGACAATGTGTTGCTGGGTTCTTAAGACTTGTGTGTGGGCATGCATTATCGTGTTAGAGCAAGACTTTAGCTGGATTCTTGTCCAATCGAACATGTTGGAAGTGGTTCTTGAGTTTATTCAGAGTCTTCAAGTATATCTCTGAATTGATGGTTGACACTCTTGGCATCACATTGTGATGAAGCAAGCTGGGATATTTTTACTTTCCATCTTGTTTTGCCCTCTGCCTCCTTAAAATTCATTTTTTCATGTCTGTCTAATTACCATTAACATACATGAGTATAATCTGCATTTTCATACAAGAGGAAGGTAGGCCCTCAGTTTTAAAGAATATAACACCAGATCTAATTATGTGCTTAGTTTTATGTATGCAATTGATTTTCTATTTATTTTGATTATTCCTAGTTAATACTTTCATTATAGGGTGAAGTCAGTGATTGTTTCGTAACTTAAATTCTATTGTTAACATATAAACAAATATAAATTCTGTAATAACAAACATTTGGAAGAACACCTAACAATATTCTTAAAGGATCTATTTGTAAATATGTTCGCAAAGCCAGCCCTTAATTCCAAAGTAGTTACCAGTTTTGTCCAAAGTATTGTTTGCATAACTATACCTGGTAATGTCATCATTTAAACAAATAATTTGGCCTAACTCTTCTAGTAGAAGAAACTATTAAAAAGACTGAAATTTTCCATGTTTTCAGTTAATTGAATCAGGTCTGTTTTAATTGTAATTTCTGTAAATTAAACATCGAACAATGTGTAGTTTCAGTGCCTATTATTGCGATAAAATGGAAATGTCGTGTGGCTAGGGCCTCCCGTCGGGTAGACCGTTTGCCTGGTGCAGGTCTTTCGATTTGATGCCACTTCGGCGACCTGTGCGTCGATGGGGATCAAATGATGATGATTAGGACAACACAACACCCTGTCCCTGAGCGGAGAAAATCTCCAACCCAGCTGGGAATCGAACCCGGGCCCTTAGGATTGACAGTGTCACGCTGACCACTCAGCTACTGGGGGGCAGACATTATTGTGATGATATATATAGATCTGAATTTTGATCCCGAGTCACTTCACGACAGAGTTTCAGACGCAGAACCTATGTTGGTTAGATCAACAATAATAAATGTTACTCCAGTGTGTGTGTGTGTGTGTGTGTGTGTGTGTGTGTGTGTGTGTGTGTGTGTGTGTTAAGGCAAAGAGTGTCTGTTCAATTTATTTGAAAGACTGATGTGTGGTTAGGTTTTTACAGCTCTTAGATGTTCAACAGTGAACTATTGTAGCAATATGTTGATGTTTACCTGCAAACTATTAATGATGCTTATCGAAAGTTGAACAATAGTGCACTGGCCATAACTATATTATTGGGGGGTTGTGAACAGTGAAAGTAAAGAACTGTGAAACGCAAATGTGCACCTGTTTGCTACATCATTTAAAGTAGTCAGTGTAACTTCAACCCCCATTTTTTCAACCAATATAGGAAACGCCGTACTTCGACACACAGGACCATCAACGAAGAAATAAAGCAGGTGAACATCACAACAGCCACACAAAAGACACCATCACAATCCCAGAAGACTGTTACCATGACTTTTCCGGCAGAGGGGGTCATATTTAATTTCTTCTTTTGTTGTGAATGAGGATAACACCACTCCATGGACTGCCTTTATGTTTCTGGCGCAAAGTGGTGCACCCAACTTTTGTCCCACATAACGATCCATGGCACAAAGGCCTCTCCGTCTGTCTCAAAATCCTCCAACAATTCAGATGAAGTGGCCTTTCTTTGCGTCTTGTGGTCCACTGTGAGCATTCATGGAACCCACCAAGAGCACTTCTTTGAATATCCAAGTCTCAATTATTGCGAACGCACTTCCAATGCTGACCGACAACTGTACACAATTGTCGAGTTGTGATGCGCTGGTCGGCACGAATAATGGCATCTGTACAATTCAGCTTGTCTGGAGCAGTGGCTGTGACACGGCGTCCTGAGTGTGGCTGATCATAGAGCTCTGTTTCTGCATTTCCTGAGGCTGTAACTTACTTTATCCACTAACCAACTATGCTCCTATCAACTGTAGCATCGCCATAAACTGCACACAAACGTTTATGAAATGTTCACCAGGGTTTCTTTTTCTGCACACAAGAATTCAATAACAGCTTGCTTGAGCCATGGCTGGCCTGCGTTGACGCCATTTGTTCTTTGGCAGTTTGTCGCCATCGAGTGGTGTCTTGTTTCTCCTTGAGTTACTACCATAAGTTGCTGACTTGCCTGTCAGTGGCAGCAGCAGCAGCAGCAGCACTTCTCTACACTAGTACTGCTGTACCACCTTTGGTGTGACCACTATATTTCCGTGTGGTGGTGTGTGTGGCAATCAGTTGGTTGGGACAGGGCAGCAAGGAAGTCTCCGCTGCGTGAGGTCAGGCCGGGACCGCTGGCGGTGTGCACATGCAGCTGGATTGTGAGGCATTAGCTGTGAGAGCTACAAAGTTCGCTGCCCACTGAACCTGGACATTGAAGTTGATGATCAGTTAACCTGTAAATCTTCCTGTGTAGTCTAACTATTAAAATGGTTGTTACTTATTAGTGAAGTGCACCAGCCGTATTTTCTGCCCTGCGGCTGTTAACGCCCCAGTTACCTGTCCTGGTCGTTAGCGTAGTTTTCCAGCAGTGCATTTTTCCTCGCTGTGTTGAAGCTGACAGGCATGGCGTGTAGTTCGACAGCCTTTCAGTTGTTTGTTCATATTTTTTTTATTAAGAGTGATTACTGGAACTTTGCTGCTTTTAGATGCCAATTTTGAAGACTTAGTGCAGCTGGTATTTTTGTCACCAGCTGATGTTTTCCATTGTCGTACCGTTTGTAGGGTGGAAGGGAATTTATTAGGTTGTTGGTCGGTCCTTCAGCTGTCCCTGGGTCGGGTTGCCATCCGATTATCTAACCTTACTCTTGGCTGCCTGTCTCACCTCACCTTATGGTAGAGCTACCTCCTCAGGCCAACCCTTTGAACACTTCTGAACACCGCTGTTCTGTTGGTTTTAGATTACGATTTTCATTTCAGTCTGATGTACTGTGCAAGGCCTTCAGCCATCCATTAATTTAGTTTGTTTTAATTTTAAGATAAGGCCTTCAGCTGACTTAAAGTTTGAAGACTGATTTGCTTAATAACTAAAATTTTGAAAGTTTGTTCTATAACTTGTGTTCAGGGCTTCAGCCATTCTTGTTTTTGCTGTGGTTTTAAGCCTTCAGCCCAGGAAGTATCTGAAGTTTTCTAACTAGGCCTTCAGCTGCATTGTTTCAATTTGATCCCTTTAAGGCAATGTGTAATTAAGTGGTTCTTGGGAAAATAAAAGTTTGTTTGTTTTGTGCAACTAACAGTAAAAACCATAACCTGATCCGCTCTGCCCTGCAAAACCAGATTTCAATGCTGTTTGTAACTTGAGTCATTATGTAGACACCACTTTGATGTTTTACTGTGGCTCTGCCATCTGCCAGAATAGTTCGAAACTTCACCAGTGCACAGAACATCAAATGTGAAGCACTAACAAGGAGGTCTATGACCCTCATATTTGTAGTGAGAAGGAAATTTTAAAAATAATATAAAACCTACATTTATGCCCATGGGTTCTAATTGTATTGGCGAAAAAATTTAAGTTTCTTTTTCATCGGCTTTATTTGCAATTTTTTGATTTTTCAAATTCACTTTACCTTCAAAATTTTCCATTACTTTTCAAACTTTGCTACAAGGTGTTAACTTCATCTTGTATATTTTGTCCATTTTTAACAGCATAAGCTGTACACACAATTTGTCCATCACTCAGCTAGTCACATTTTGACTGAATGGTATTAACACTTAGACAAAACCAGATAAATGGCAGTTTATCTCAAAGCCTCAAAGGCAGTATTGGCTTGTGACATACAACATAGGCAGCCAACATGTAAGACCGTAGGCACAGCATGCATGAACAATCATCACACCAGGCGGCTCCACGTGCCAAATGATACTCACAAATTTAAACCTTAGTAAATAATAATGATAGAATGGGTGAAGTTTTAAAGTTTTTCATCATCATTTAAGTTGTATTGGAATACAAAACAAAACTTTACACATATAATGTCAAGAAGATCAAGACTCTACCCCATTGTAGCACAGTATCCCCCTTTGCCGACCACCTCCCTCCCCCTTAACGCGGGAGTTATTTCATGGATGGGCGCTTGTTTGGAACTGCACAATAAATTTCTCCAATATTAAGGATTATGATGTTGCTATGAATTAATTTGAAGCCTGTTCCAATATTCTCATAGCTGTGTACTTTACTGTTTGGAAACAGTTACTGTAACAGTCATATTCAACATTGGACCATTATGGACTCTAAGATTAGATTAGATTTAGTTTTCATTCCATAGACCCAAGAAATGAGATGATACTCGTGGATGTGGAACATGTCAGGAAGTATAACATAAAACATTTGAATAAAAAACTTACTACACCGATCAGGAGATTGTCGAATTAGATGACTACAATACTCTGGAACAGCTAACATTTATAGAATTACTACACTGTCAGACTGAAACATTGTTATGCATTATTAATAAACTTATACACAAATTACCTATCTTGACTGTTGTGACCAAGTGCTATCAAAACTGAAATCTAACAAATTTTTACTTAAGCTGGCCTAACAGTCTTTATTAAGGCAATCATCGATAGAGTAGGAGGAGTTGCCTATCAAAAAGTCAAACTGTTTAAACCGTGCTTTATCTGGAACCAAGTTTCTAATGGTTCCTCACAATTTATTGAAAATTGTGTGTTCCTGGATATTGGACCAGGTAAGTGATTTTAGGTCTTTATGTAGATTCTTATTCCTAGTATTGATACTATGTATTGAACTATTGGTTGGAAATAGAGATATATTACTAGCAAGAAATTTTATTAAGGAATAAGTATACTGAAAAGCAGTAGTTAGAACACACAGTTCCTTGAACAGGTTTCTACATTATGTTCTTGACTTTACACCACAAATGATTCTTATTTACACACTTTTGCACACTAAAAACTTTTGCTCAGTTTGATGTGTCAACCCAGAATATGATCCCATATCACGTAACAGAATGAGAGTAAGCAGAGCATGGAAGTTTCTTATATTTATATCTCTTACATCTGACACCATTCTCACTGCAAATACCAATTTGTTTAGGCACTTAAGCAATTCTGTGGTATGCCCATCCAAACTTAATTTATTATCACATTGTAATCCCAGAAATTTAACACTGTCAACCTCTTCAATCTGCATGTCTTCATATGTTATACACACTGGGAGGAAATCTCTTACAGTTTCTGAACTGCATGTAGTGAGTTTTCAAAGTTTAATAACTGTGAATTAACTTTAAACCATTTGTTAATATCAGTGAAAATTTGATTAGCAGCTGTTTCTAAATCTGTGCTTGACTTGCTACTTATTGCAATGTTTGTATCATCTACAAACAAACCAACCTTAGCGTTCGGCAAAGTAACAGATGAGAGGTCATTGATGTACAGAAGAAAAAGCAATGGGGCCCCAACATGAAACCTTGAACATCACATATTTATTTCCCAATCAGACGAAGACTGACTGCTTACTACACAGGTATTTTGCAACAACACCCATTGTTTCCTGTTAGATAAGATTCAAACCATTTCGCAACACTGCCAGTGACACCATAATATTCTGATTTACTTAAGTGAATGCTGTGGTTCACACAGTCAAAGGCTTTTGACGGGTCACAGAGAATGCCAGTAGGCTCTAATTCATTATCTAATGAATTAATAAATTCTCACTGAGGTGTAAATAGCTTTCTCTATATCAAAACCCTTAAGAAATCCAAACTGTAACATGATCATCAATACTTGCAGTCAGATATTTAAGGAGATGCTTGAACACAACCTTTTCAAATATTTTTGAGAAAGCCAGCAAAAGTGAAATTTGTTGATAGTTTAACGGTATTTCTTTATCCCCTTCTTGTAAAGAGCTGTAACATCAGCATATTTTAGCCAGTATGGAAATGTTCAATGATAAGAGATCGACTACAAAAATAACTTACGGTAGAACTCGACTAGCATGAGCACTCTTTAACTTAAGTAAAAATAAACCGTATGTTTCACTTCTTGTTTTTCTCAATGGCATGACTTGTCCCACAAACATCTGCAATCTTTAAATTCTTCCAGACATAGTCGAAGTTTCGTCCGCCTCGCACAATTTGAACATCCTGCGCGCCGTGACAGACTACTTTTGTCGGACTGGGTAGCTGGCACGACAGCATGACAAGGCATGATTAGAGGAGGAGCGGCGGCGGCGATTGACAGTCGTGTGATGGTACTAGAAAAAACCGATCGTCGGCAAGAAATTGGTCGGTTGCGCTCATACACACGTCCAACTAGTCGGTCGATCTGTGTGTGAGGCGGTTATCTCACAAAGTGACTTTGTAAGATATGATATGGCAGGTGCCGCTGTCTTTGGGACCACTACGATGAAACCAACTTGCGTAACATTACTTTTACATCTACATTTATACTCCGCAAGCCACCCAACGGTGTGTGGCGGAGGGCACTTTACGTGCCACTGTCATTACCTCCCTTTCCTGTTCCAGTCGCGTATGGTTCGCGGGAAGAACGACTGTCTGAAAGCCTCCGTGCGCGCTCTATCTCTCTAATTTTACATTCGTGATCTCCTCGGGAGGTATACTTTTCACAACTATTTACGTGCAATTTAATTTAAATCTTCCTGGTTGGAGTGTACTAAAAGCCTATAGTATTTTACTTTTTAGTACACACTATCACATACCGATACTTTCTGTTCGTTCATTTAATTGAATTTTACGTTCTGAAAAATTATGATCACTATAACAATTTTTTTTTCCACAAAATTAAATTCGTGAGTCTGAATTTGCATCTACATAAATTGTACTCTATAGATACAAAAGGAAAGTCGACAAATTTCCCCTCAATGCTGGATCTACACTTTCCTTTACCACAACTCAGAGCATCTGATTATAACAAAGTATTTTATTGGACAAGCACTCACCGCTGGCCGGAAGTTCCTTCTGTTCGCTGGCAGAATTGTTATCACTTGATATTGCAAAATCTTTTTCGTCTGTTTCCTGTTTCCACTGACATCCTCCACGCAGCGATTAACATCAAACTTAAAATCATCGAAATTTACGTTTCTGCGGAACATTTTGTATTACACTAGAGAAAACAGTCTGTTGTTCACAATTCGCATTGTAGGAAACCACAACGGATGTTAAAACAGTGCGATAATGCAACCAACACCGAATCACGGCAGGTTTTGCGATTTAAGGAGGGTAAGGAGTTATAAATGAACATTATGCCCGCACTGACATTTGAGAGCGGGTTCGACTATTCACACGTGGCCCCAGAGCACATACCTCGTAATGCCCAATTTTACCACCGTTGTCTGAAAAGGAACAGGTTTTAGAAAAAAAAACGGGCCACTTGGCAGTAAACCGCATTACAGCTGGACGGAAAGGACTTGATAAAAGCTTCTACCCATATATGCGCTACCGCATAGAAAGAACTTTTACCGGCAAGACAGTGCATACAATCCTAACAAACTGTAATAACAGAAAGGCTACTTCTTCGTAGCTACACTGTGAACCTGAAATATCAGTGCCCAAGCGAAAATTATTTATACGAGCTAATACCTTGTCATTCAAATGTATCTTTTAAGTTCAGAGACTAGAGGGGCCTCTTAACTCACTTTATGTTTGTATAGTAACAGATACTGTTACTTTGGTTATGAGCCTGTAACGTTTTGAAAGCTGTGCAGATTTTACCGTTTTCACCTTTGTGTGGTAGGCATCCGAGCTCACGACAAGATATTCATTGCTCTGTTAACGCTCATGGTACACGAAATTTTAACCTATTCGATTTCCTACATTTATTTGCGAAAAATTGTGAGGAGCACTAAATGAAGCCATTAAAAAATATCAACGTAAAACTAATTTCCTGCCCTTATCTTACCCCACTTTGTAAATGTTACAATTATTTCTGTTTGTGTTTGACATGTCCGATACTATTGTAAATTGGTCTATGGCCGAATAAATAAGTTTGTCTAATTAATTCACGAATATACGCGTTAACTTACTTTTAACGTTAAAGGCTCTTCTTTATAAGACTTGTGGACGTCTGCACACGATATTGCTGCGAGATGAAGGACACGAAAGATACCAATGTAATTTAATATTTTTCCCCTTGCAATTGTTACAGAAACAAATCTTAACTGCTAACTTTCATATTCGGGGGTACGTACCACAAACCGCACTGATAACTGAAACCTAAGTAATATCTCGGCTATCTGTAGCTTGTTTTGTTCCAAGTTACCTGAATATGTCAACAGACAAATTTTAGAATGCATCTTAAACCAATACTTCGTACACGCCTACCAGCCGGCGTGTTGCAACACAAGTTGCAACAATTATAGCTATCCTCGATATTTCATTGTCAATAAGAGTGCAGCAGAAATGATGACTTTAGCAAAATGGTTCCTTAATGAGAACTTTGTTTCAGTTAAAACAAGTTCCTAATCTTTCACGGTCATACTTTAATCTGTAAATGCTTACCATCACTTTGCGGCAGCTGCGTATAGGACAGAGAATTTCGTATCATGTCCATGAAGTCAAAGCTGGCGCTGTAGCAAGGATGGTGAGTTCTACTGTGGGCCCACATCGGTCAGCGTCTAAACTCAAAATGCGTTGTACTGCAAGTTCCTTGCCAAACGACGCAGTTTGACGTTACAAGCAGACCACTGGAGCTGGGGGCAGCAGCGCATTATGTTTACCGAAGAAAGCCGAACTGCTACGATCCACGACGCGACGCGTCTGTACTTACTCGCAAGGTTGTTACTGTATTTAAAAAAAAAAAAAAAGGCTAGCTTCATTTTTTTTTGATCGAAGTTGCCAAGTAACAGTAGAATATAGTTCTTCTATTGGGCATTTTGGGGCAAAAATTACACAATAAAATGAGAAGCTGCGAGAAACAACACAGATGGGATAATTTCAGGAAAGATATTAGTGCATTAGCGATTATTTTTGTAATGCAGTATCCTGATGCGGGCGGGACGAGTTAGGAGCTACGAATGGGTGTAAAAAGTATTGGGACACATTTTACCTTTTCTACCCTGACTTCCTGCGACAAAACTTTTTTTGCTAGCATGTAGCATGAATTGAATAAACCTGGAAACTTATTTCTCCTTACCTTCATGTAGAAGGGTGTGTGAGGCCCTCAACTGAGGGTGAATAACTAGGGCATTTCACAATATTAACATACAAATAGGGCTGAGAATTGTATATTATTTGACATTTATTTACAAAAACAAGCCTTTCAAACGGAAATAAATCGCAAATGAACATAACTGTGTGCTTCAGATTCACAACTTCCCAAGCCGTAAAAAAGTCTGAGAACTTTCTGCATTCATTTCCATGAAGCGTCTCACCATTAAACCTACATCTTGGTGCCGTGTAACACGCAATCCACACCAGTCTGAGATATAGGGAAGTGGCACAAAAATAAGACACTGCGATTCAAATTTTTTGCGGGTATCTAAGTTTCGATTTTCTGTGATTTTCCTAAATTTTGCTTAATGCAAATGCCAGTTTGGTTCATTTGAGAGTTCACGGTAGATCGACTTCCTTCCCTCATCCCAGCTTCTGCTCCATCTCCAATTACGTTGTCGCAGAGGGGATGTTAAACCCAAATCTATCTTCTTTTTCGGACTGAACACGGGAAAGAGTAGAGAGAAAATGTATCGCACATGGAAGTGCCATCGATCTGGAAGGTAAGTATACGGAACAACTGGGCAGTGCACTGTTTGAAATTAATGTTGTGAGAGACAAATTGTGTAGCCAACTTTAGGCGATGACGAAGGTACAGATGACCGGTTAAATGGAAAACTTCCTTCGCAACTATAGACAGTAGTACAATGCTCCAATATGTCCCCAAGAACTTATCTCTAAATTCAAACCGAGCGAGGACTCGCATTCGGGAGGACGACGGTTCAGTCCCGCGTCCGGCCATCCTGATTTAGGTTTTCCGTGATTTCCCTAAATCGCTGCAGGCAAATGCCGGGATGGTTCCTTAGAAAGGGCATGGCCGACTTCCTTCCCCGTCCTCCCTTAATCCGACTTACGTTCTAATGATTCTGTTAACGCTGAGAAAATACGCCTGTGTTCCAGTGGCTGTCAGTAAACCGCCGATTCCTTATGAATATAAGTTTCAGACTTCTGATTACCTCACATTGATAATATGTTCTGTATTTCCCATTATGCATGTATGCGAAATTATGTTAAAAGTTTGTTGCAAGTTAAGTGCTCTCATTCTTAAATACTGGATGAGTATAATCTGGGTATCAGCACACACTGAATTATCCTGAGCCAAGTCTCTAAACTGTAATACTTGGCTTACTGTGTTAAATCTTTAGCTTGGGATTATACACCTAAATAAGTGTATTATGACAACATTTTAAATTCTGTGAACAATTATGTAAAATACTGAAAATTCAATTCAGTTGGCAATTATGAGAAACACTGAAAATCAAAGTCTTCCACCTGGTGTACAAGACGCTTGAGACAGGTGAAGTACCCTCTCAGGCTACAAGAAGACTATAATAAATCCAGTTCCAAAGAAAGCAAGTGCTGACAGGTGTTAATATCACCAAACTATCAGTTTAGTAAGTCATGGTTGCAAAATATAACACGAATTCTTTACAGAAGAATGAAAAAACTGGTAGAAGCCAACCTTAGGGAAGATCAGTTTGGATTCCAGAGAAATGAAGGAACATGCGAGGTAATACTGATCCTATGACCTCCCTTAGAAGATAGGTTAAGATAAGGAGTACCTAAATTCAGTGCATTTGTAGACTTAGAGAAAACTTTTGACAATGCTGGCTGGGATACTATCTTTGAAATTCAGAAGGTAGCAGGGATAAAATACAGGGAGTGAGAGGCTATTTAAACTTGTACAGTAACCAGACGGCAGTTATAAAAGTCGAGGGGCATGAAATGAAAGCAGTCCCCACTCTTACTCAATCTGTACACTGAGCAAGTTCTAAAGGAAATCAAAGAAAAATGTGGAGTATTAGTTAAAGTTCCAGGAGAAGAAATAAAGACTTTGAGGTTTTCCGATGACATTGTAATTCTGTGAGAGATAGCAAAGGACTTGGAAGTGCAATTGAATGGGATGGACAGTGTCTTGAATGGAGGATAAAACATTAACATCAACAAAAGGAAAGCAAGGATAATGAAATGTTGTTGTTGTTGTTGTTGTTGTGGTCTACAGTCCTGAGACTGGTTTGATGCAGCTCTCCATGCTACTCTGTCCTGTGCAAGCTTCTTCATCTCCCAGTACCTACTGCAACCTACATCCTTCAGAATATGCTTAGTGTATTCATCTCTTGGTCTCCCTCTATGATTTTTACCCTCCACGCTGCCCTCCAATACTAAACTGGTGATCCCTTGATGCCTCACAACATGTCCTACCAACTGATCCCTTCTTCTGGTCAAGTTGTGCCACAAACTTCTCTTCTCCCCAATCCTATTCAATACTTCCTCATTAGTTATGTGATCTACCCAGCTAATCTTCAGCATTCTTCTGTAGCACCACGTTTCGAAAGCTTCTATTCTCTTCTTGTCCAAACTATTTATCGTCCATGTTTCACTTCCATACATGGCTACACTCCATACAAATACTTTCAGAAATGACTTCCTGAGACTTAAATCTATACTCGATGTTAACAAATTTCTCTTCTTCAGAAACACTTTCCTTGCCATTGCCAGTCTACATTTTATATCCTCTCTACTACGACCATCATCAGTTATTTTGCTCCCCAAATAGCAAAACTCCTTTACTACTTTAAGTGTCTCATTTCCTAATCTAATTTCCTCAGCATCACCCGACTTAATTTGACTACATTCCATTATCCTTGTTTTGCTTTTGTTGATGTTCATCTTATATCCTCCTTTCAAGATGCTATCCATTCTATTCAACTGCTCTTCCAAGTCCTTTGCTCTCTCTGACAGAATTACAATGTCATCGGCGAACCTCAAAGTTTTTATTTCTTCTCTATCGATTTTAATACCTACTCCGAATTTTTCTTTTGTTTCCTTTACTGCTTGCTCAATATACAAATTGAATAACTTCGGGGAGAGGCTACAACCCTGTCTTACTCCCTTCCCAACAACTGCTTCCCTTTCGTGTCCCTCGACTCTTATAACTGCCTTCTGGTTTCTGTACAAATTATAAATAGCCTTTCACTCCCTGTATTTTACCCCTGCCACCTTTAGAATTTGAAAGAGAGTATTCCAGTCAACATTGTCAAAAGCTTTCTCTAAGTCTACAAATGCTAGAAACATAGGTTTGCCTTTCCTTAATCTTTCTTCTAAGATAAGTCGTAAGGTCAGTATTGCCTCACGTGTTCCAGTATTTATAAGGAATCCAAACTGATCTTCCAGAAGGTCGGCTTCTACTAGTTTTTCCATTCGTCTGTAAAGAATTTGTGTTAGTATTTTGCAGCTGTGGCTTATTAAACTGATTGTTCGGTAATTTTCACATCTGTCAACACCTGCTTTCTTTGGGATTGGAATTATTATATTCTTCTTGAAGTCTGAGGGTATTTCGCCTGTTTCATACATCTTGCTCACCAGATGGTAGAGTTTTGTCAGGACTGGCTCTCCCAAGGCCGTCAGTAGTTCTAATGGAATGTTGTCTATCCGGGGGCCTTGTTTCGACTCAGGTCTTTCAGTGCTCTGTCAAACTCTTCACGCAGTATCTTATCTCCCATTTCGTCTTCATCTACATCCTCTTCCATTTCCATAACAGGGTGTATACGGGGACAAGGAAAAAAAATTCCCGGATTATTCCCGGATTTCTCCCGGATATTCCGTTTAAAAAATATGCCTTTTTTCTCGGGCGAAAATACACTTTTTCTGTGCTAAGTGACAGTAGGTTTTCCGTAGATTTTCCCTCGGAACTGTAAAACTTATCAATCCTTTGAATGGTTAACGTTTTATACAATCGCGCAGAACTTCCCGGAAAAAAAAGAAAAGACGGGGCAGAGAAGTTTCGGAAAGACCTTTGATTTGCAGCAACATATACGGTGCATATTTTCGTTTTACGAAAGTATCAAATCGAATTGCACCAAACACAGCGCGTTAGTTTCCGGAGCGTTGAAACCGATTAAGATTAACATGCTACAACAGAAGCTAAGTTTTCACATGTAATATTGATTGATTGATTTATTTATTTATTTTGCGTGTGTTACACTTTAAAATACATCACACAAATGTGCCAGTAAATTTAAAATTCTGATATAAATGTCTCGGCTCGAAATTCTTGTAAGTGGCTGGTCCTCAAACTGTTCAGTTACGAACGCTCTGTGACTTAGATATCCATCCCACTTTCTCACACGTAATATAATTCAGAAATTTACTTTGAAAGTAGCGCTTTTCTAACCACCGTTCGCAATACTATCCAGAGACTGTAAGAAATAGGTTCGATTTACCAGTTGCCAGAGAGCGCCAGAAAAACAGGCATTATTGTGCTTGTGCAATTGTATTGGTGTAGGAAGCCCGCATGTTCGTGTGTATAAAGCACTAACAGAGCTTACATTACACCATAAAAGAAACAGGTCATCAGACGGTACTCCAAAGAACATTGGAATTTCGTAAACTATACTAAAATGCATAATTCGGCTTGAGTGCAAATTGGCTTTTTCCAGATTCACAATGAAGTAGGTCCCATCTGATATTAAGCTTTTCAGTGTGGTTTTTGGGATGTAAATTTTCTTGGAGTACCAGTACTCTGCTATCTCATTTTTGGTTCTTTATTATGGCATAATGCCATGTATGGCAGAAGATGATAACGTGCACTTGAAATTCAGCGAACAGTTGGAACTAGGCAATACTGTAGAATGAAACACTTCGTTTCAAATAAAATGACTGCCTTAGCGGAAAGATTAATAAAGCCAAATTTCTTTAGCAAACTTGCAAAATTAACTTCACTGTTCTGCAAGGCGGTTAATGTTTGACTGCTACAAACTTGGAAATAAAATAAAATCAGAAAACTGAAATTAATAATATTTTTGCCCTCCGTAATTATGTGAATGTATTTTAATTCACCTGATATCCGTTTTGTTTTCATTTGATGTGGTAGCTGTACACGAAGAGAAGCAGCGAAATCACTTAACGTAAACACGGGTCACGTGGAGATAAACCCCCTCCCCACTACAACTCTGTGCAAGAGTGAATCTGGCAGCTAGGGCGCGGGAGAAAATTTTTTCTCGTTTGCATCTGGCTGCTTGCTGCTACTACCGATACAGCTAACAGCCAAACTTCAAGTAGCGGGAGAAGGTATTGCTTATACGCGAGTCAAATGCACATGCGCAACAAACCGCTGGCAATTGGTCAAACGAACCTAATGTGAACAGTTGTGACGTCATGCTCAAAGCAAGCAGTTTATTGTTACGAAGAATTACAGTCTGCGCCCTACGGCCTTTGACATATTTTTGCTATTTGCAGACGCTTGTGCGTGCACGGTGTTTCGTTGTTGTAAATTGCACATTTCCTTTGCCACTAAAGTTTTATTTTTTTCCCCTCTCGTTTATATTTTCTTGCTGCAGTATCATTCTCCAGTAGCAGGATACAATAACATTCTTTGCTAGAGAATCAATTCTGCAGTCAAAATTACAAAATTTAACTGAAAGCTAAACCAACGAAAAATTCCCGGAATTCCGAAAAATTCCCGGGTTTTTCCCGGTTTTCTCCCGGATGAAAAAATTCCCGGGTTTTTCCCGGATTTCCCGATTGTCCCGGGTCGTAGACACCCTGCATAATATTGTCCTCAAGTACATCGCCCTTGTATAGACCCTCTATATACTCCTTCCACCTTTCTGCTTTCCCTTCTTTGCTTAGAACTGAGTTTCCATCTGAGCTCTTGATGTTCATACAAGTGGTTCTCTTATCTCCAAAGGCCTCTTTAATTTTCCTGTAGGCAGTATCTATCTCACCCCTAGTGAGATAAGCCTCTACATCCTTACATTTGTCCTCTAGCCATCCCTGCTTAGCCATTTTGCACTTCCTGTCAATCTCATTTTTGAGACGTTTGTATTACTTTTTGCCTGCTTCATTTACTGCATTTATATATTTTCTCCTTTCATCAATTAAATTCAATATTTCTTCTGTTACCCAAGGATTTCTTCTAGCCCTCGTCTTTTTACTTACTTGATCCTCTGCTGCCTTCACTACTTCATCCCTCAAAGCTACCCATTCTTCTTCTACTGTATTTCTTTCCCCCATTCCTGTCAATTGTTCCCTTATGCTCTTCCTGAAACTCTGTACAACCTCTGGTTCTTTCAGTTTATCCAGGTCCCATCTCCTTAAATTCCCACCTTTTTTGCAGTTTCTTCAGTTTTAATCTACAGGTCATAACCAATAGTTTGTGGTCAGAGTCCACATCTGCCCCTGGAAATGTCTTACAATTTAAAACCTGGTTCCTAAATCTCTGTCTTACCATTATATAATCTACCTGATACCTTTTAGTATCTCCAGGGTTCTTCCATGTATACAACCTTCTTTCATGATTCTTAAACCAAGTGTTAGCTATGATTAAGTTGTGCTCTGTGCAAAATTCTACCAGGCGGCTTCCTCTTTCATTTCTTAGCCCCAATCCATATTCACCTACTACGTTTCCTTCTCTCCCTTTTCCTACTCTCGAATTCCAGTCACCCATGACTATTAAATTTTCGTCACCCTTCACTATCTGAATAATTTCTTTTATTTCATTATACATTTCTTCAATTTCTTCGTCATCTGCAGAGCTAGTTGGCATATAAACTTGTACTACTGTAGTAGGTGTGGGCTTCGCATCTATCTTGGCCACAATAATGCGTTCACTATGCTGTTTGTAGTAGCTTACCCGCATTCCTATTTTCCTATTCATTATTAAACCTACTCCTGCATTACCCCTATTTGATTTTGTGTTTATAACCCTGTAGGCACCTGACCAGAAGTCTTGTTCCTCCTGCCACCGAACTTCACTAATTCCCACTATATCTAACTTTAACCTATCCATTTCCCTTTTTCAATTTTCTAACCTACCTGCCCGATTAAGTGATCTGACATTCCACGCTCCGATCCGTAGAACGCCAGTTTTCTTTCTCCTGATAACGACATCCTCTTGAGTAGTCCCTGCCCGGAGATCCGAATGGGGAACTATTTTACCTCCGGAATATTTTACCCAAGAGGAAGCCATCATCATTTAATCATACAGTAAAGCTGCATGCCCTTGGGAAAAATTATGGCCGTAGTTTCCCCTTGCTTTCACCCGTTCGCAGTACCAGCACAGGAAGGCCATTTTGGTTATTGTTACAAGGCCAGATCAGTCAATCATCCAGACCGTTGCCCTAGCAACTACTGAAAAGGCTGCTGCCCCTCTTCAGGAACCACACGTTTGTCTGGCCTCTCAACAGATACCCCTCCGTTGTGGTTGCACCTACGGTACAGATATCTGTATCGCTGAGGCACACAAGCCTCCCCACCAATGGCAAGGTCCATGGTTCATGGGGGGAGGAAATGTAGTGAAATTAAATCAGATGATGCTGAGGGAATTACATTCCGAAACAAGACAAAGTAGTATATGAGTTTTGTTATTTGCGCAGCAAAATAACTGGTGATGGCCGAAGTAGAGAGGATATAAACAGTAGACTGGCAATGGCAAGAAAAGTATTTCTGAAGAAGAGAAATTTGTTAACATCGAATATAGATGTAAGTGCTAGGAAGTCTTTTCTGAAGGTATTTGTACGGAGTGTAGCCATGTATCGATGCATCAAAGTGAAACAAGGACTATTAGCAGTTTAGAAAAGAAGAGAATAGAAGCATTTGAAAATGGTGCTACAGAAGAATACTGAGATTAGGTGGGTATATCACATTAACTTATGAGAAGGTACAGAACAGAATTGGGGAGGAAAGTTATCTGTGGTACAATCTGATTAGAAGAAGGGATCTGTTGACAGGAAACATTCTGAGACATCAAGGGATCACCAGGTAGGGAAGTGTGAGGGGTAGAGGTGAATATAGTAAGCAGAATCATAAAGATGTAGGTTGCAGTAGTTATTTGGAAATGATGGGGCTTGCACAGGTTGATGTAGCATGGAGAGCTGCATCATCCAGTCTTCAGACTGGAGACTACAACAGCAGCACTGAACATCAAATTTTTGTTTCCCCTGGAAGCCATTAGATAGACAACCTGCAAGTGGGACTGAGTAGTAAGAATCAGGTTAACCATTCAGTAACACAGATGAAGTTACTCAGTGATATGTGGTCCCCATATTTTGATATAACCTTTTTTCACTCTGCTCCTGTGAACTCTCTTTCAAAATTTCTGCATCTTGACTTCCCAAACTTTCATTGACAGTTTCCTCATCTGAATTAACATTTATTTCTGTCCCAAGTTTTAAAATTAACTACATTTGATTTTTACCTCTGCTAGTCTATATAACCAATTCACTACCTGAGATGTTCTCTAATTGTCCCCAAAATAAAATGACAAATAAATATAAACACATTGCTGGAATTAATGATGGGAACAACTGAATGAAAGAAATTTAGACTAAGTCAATTTTCATATTGATTGAATTATTCATTCACTCTTCAAAAGTGAAGCCAACCTATGAGAACAATTGAGGTGTAGTTTTAAGTATCAGATGAATTATTAATTATTCTTTTTTTCCAAAGAAAGCTGTCTGTAACACCCAAATGAAATAAAATGGTACAGTCTGTTGTTTTGCATGCATACTGAATTATTATTCTTTCTTTTCAGATGAAACTACTCTGTACTTTTTCTGTCGGTTGAAGCAAGTATTCGTTCTTTCATCTGAAACCCATCAGTGTTTTTGATGACTGAGCTATCCAATCTTTCTTCTGAGTGAAGCCAGTCTGTAGTTGAACTAAAGCAGTAGTACAAACCAAGGGTATGCATACTCTCACAGGGTACCCTTACCCATGAGGAATACAAGGCAACACCTCAGGGGCTACACCAAAGTTACGAGGACCATTCTGAAAGTGAGTTTGGTCATTGTTTTTGAAAAAGAAGATGGTACACCAAGTGACACAAATGAATGCCATATGAATCAACACCCATTGCTTGCTGAACAACAGAATGGGAGTCAGTGGAGGAGGAATGATGCATGCACTGACCACTGAAAAAGAGAAGAGCACCAGGGGAGGAGGATTGACACATTAGCAGTAGACTGGGGTGCCCAAGGTTATTCAAGAACATATCACAATGGCAAATGGACGTGTGCTGACAATGTGGTCACCATTGGAAGTGTGTGCCAGACTTACATCACACCAATGCATTCAATAGTGAGCAGAAACAATCAATCATTTTTGTGTTGTTAAGTCAATACTGTTGACTGCCTTCTATTAGCACCTGTTGTCACTGTCATTAGGATTTTGCGTTTAACGCTATGTTACTGTCTGCACAACCTGAAAAACAAAACGTTTCCAAGGTCCAGTAATTCACTAGACAACTTAAAAATGAAATCTTAAACAAACATTACTTCTGTGGCTAATTCACCCAAAGATAAAATTTTATAAATATATCTTTATTTACATCTAACAATGGAAAATCCAGGATGGAATGTAACAATACGAGAGAAGGAAAGTTGCTGTGATAGGCACAATAAAAAGTTCACACAATCATAGCTTTCGGCCATTAAAGCGCAACTTGCACATACATCTGCAGTCTAAGAGAGCTGAAACTACACTGCAATCAGCAGCACCACTGCATGATGGGAGTGGCGACTGGGTGGGGGTAAGGAGGAGCTGGGGTAGGGAGGGGGAGGGATAGTACGGTGGGAGTGGCGGATAGTGAAGTGTTGCAGTGTAGACGGAGGGTAGGAGAGTGGTGTGGAGGGGGGAGGGGGTAAGTAGCGGAAACGAGAGAAATAAAAATAAAAGAAATTAAAAGACTGGGTGTGGCAGAAACTTCAGCAACATGCACAACGCCACCTCAAAAAGCTCTCCATCCTGCTCACTTCCTACTCCCGCCTCGGAGTACCACTGTCCTCTACTTCTACAACAACCTCAAAAACCTCCCACATGCCCCCTCATAGCTGACAAACCTTGTCTCGCAGACCTACTACACTTACCCCACCCTCCAAAACTCCCTCCCACCACCACACGGAACTAAAATCCTAAACAAATCTGCAACACAGTCATGAACCTTTCCTCCAGAAGCCTTAGTCCCACAAAAATATCAGTCCTTTCCAAAGACCTCACCTTTTGCCCCACTCCCAAATGCAACCATGTAGGACTAGTTAAAGACCTTCTCCCGGTCCCTAGAGCAGAAACACTTTTATGCCACCAACCCGCCCATGAGACTCAACCAAAGACCAACATTGAACCTTGCCTATATCATTTCACTCCTCCATCCAACCGTGGTCCACCCCCATTGCCTCCAAACCACCCCCTGTTAACTTTCCAGAATTTCTTATCCTCGAACCGTGCCTCATCATCATTCCCCAAATCCCTCAACATGCATACTAAGCTCACATCCACAGAAATAACTGCAGTCTACCATCTAAAAACTGATCCCAATCTTATAATCCTACCTGCAGACAAAGGCTCCACCACCATAGTTTTGAACCGCAAGGATTACGTGGCAGAAGGACTCCATCAGCTGTCAGATACTTCCGCCTACAAACCATGCCACAGTGATACCATTCCAGCAATCCAGCAGGATCTCCAGTCACTACTAAAATCTTTAGGCCCATCCCAGAACCTCTCCCCAGAGTCCATCTCTCTACTTACCCCTACCACTCCCCGCACTCCCACCTTCTACATCCTTCCTAAAGTCCATAAACCCAACTACCCAGGACGCCCCATTGTGGCCGGTTACTGTGCCCCCACCGAGAGAATCTCTGCTCTCAAAGACCAACACCTTCAACCTATTACCTGGAACCTATCCTATATAAAAGATACCAACCATTTCCTCGACCGACTCTCCACAGTTGCTCTCCCTTTACTATGTGATGCCCTGCTCATCACTATTGATGCCACCTCCCTATACACTAACATTCCTAATGCCCATGGCCTTACTGCTATCGAACACTACCTTTCCAGATGCCCTATGGATTCCAAACCAACAACCTCCTTCCTAGTCGCCATGACCAACTATATCCTCGCCCACAATTACTTCTCCTTTGAAGGCATTACCTACAAACAAATCCGCGGTACGGCTATGGGGACCTGCATGGCACCATCCTACGCTAACTTATTCATGGGCCATCTAGAGGAATCCTTCCTAAAAACCCAGAATCCTAACCCCTCACTTGGTTCAGATTCATTGATGACATCTTTGCTACCTGGACTGAAGGTGAGGACACCTTACTCACATTCCTCCAGAACCTCAACAACTTCTCCCCCATTTGCTTCACATGGTCCTACTCAACCCAACAAGCCACCTTCCTAGATGTTGACCTCCACCTCAGAGATGGCTACATCAGTACCTTCGTCCATATCAAACCTACCAACCACCAGCAATACCTCCACTTTGACAGCTGCCACCTGTTTCAGACCAAGAAGTCCCTTCTGTACAGCCAAGCCACCCGTGGTCGTCGCATCTGCAATGACGAGCAGTCCCTCTCTAAATACACCGAGAATCTCACTGAAGCCTTCACTGACCATAATTATCCTCCCATCCTTGTACAAAAACAAATCTCCCGTGCCTTATTTTTCCAGTCTCCCACCACCTCCCAAAGCCCCACAGTCCGGCCACAGAGGAGCATTCCCCTCATTAACTCAGTACCATCCGGGACTGGAGCAACTGAATTCCATTCTCCGCCAGGGTTTCGACTACCTCTTGTCGTGCCCTGAAATGAGACATGTCCTATACACTATCCTTCCCACCCCTCCCACTGTGGTATTCTGCCGTTCACCGAACCTACACAATATACTCATCCATCCTTACACAACCCCTACTCCCAATCACTTACTCATGGCTCATACCCCTGTAATAGACCTAGATGCAAGACCTGTCCCATACATCCTCCTACCACCACCTATTACAGTCCGATCACTAACATTACCTATCACATCAAAGGCAGGGCTACTGGTGAAACCAGTCATGTGATCTACATGCTAAGCTGCAACGACTGTGCTGCGTTCTATGTAGGCATGACAACCAACAAGCTGTCTGTCCGCATGAACAGCCACAGACAAACTGTGGCCAAAAAACAAGTGGACCACCCTGTAGCTGAACACGCTGCCAAATATGATAACCCTCATCTCAATGACTGCTTCATAGCCTGTGCCATATGGATCCTTCCCACCAACACAAGTTTTTCTGAATTGCACAGGTGGGAACTTTCCCTGCAATACATCCTATGTTCCCATAACCCTCCTGGCCTCAATCTTCGTTAGTCAGTGTCCTCACCCATCCAGCCCCCTCCCTGTTCCCATTCCAGCACTACACAGCCGACATTTAACCGCCGCACCCAGTCTTTTAATTTCTTTTATTTTTATTTCTCTCCTTTGCGCCTCTTACCCCCTCCACAAGACTCTCCTACCCTCTGTCTAAACTGCAACACTTCACTGTCCGCCACTCCCACCATACTATCCGTCCCCCTCCCCGCCACAGCCTCCTCCTTCCCCCACCCAGTCGCCATTCCCATCATGCAGTGGTGCTGCTGATCACAGTGTAGTTTCAGCTCTCTGAGACTGCAGATGTGTGTGCAAGTTGCACTTGTGTGTGTGTGTGTGTGTGTGTGTGTGTGTGTGCACGTGTGTGTGTGTATGAGAGTCTACTGCTGACAAAGGCCTTAATGGCCAAAAGCTATGATTGTGTGAACATCTTACTGGGCCTATCGCAGCTAAGCATCTCCGCTATATGGTGAGTAGCAACTTTCCTTCTCTCGTATTGTTTACTTACATCTCCTTGATATAAGACACTTAGCAGCCATAGTCATTGTTCGTTTATTACTGAAAAGACCGAACAAGTATGTACAAGTAAAAATACTCCTCCCTGGAGACAGAGTGAAAACAGTCTGAGCCTTGTACCAGTTGGTTGTCTCACATTAAATGAAATCACTCAAACTCGTCAGTATGGGACCCGTACCATTGAAGATAGGACTGATAGAGGAAATAGAGACGATCAGAAAAGAGCAGCACATTTTGTTACAGGTTCATTTAGCAAGTGCGAAAGCGTCACAGAAATGCTCACCCATCTCCAGTGGCAGGTGTTGCAAGAAAGACATTCTGCATCACAGTATGGGTTACTGTTAGTTATGAGAGCATATGTTCCTCGAAGAGCCAACGAACATATTGCTTCTCCTGTGTACATGTGGCAAAGAGATCATCCAGATAAAATTAGATTCAAGCCCACATGGAGTCTTACCAGCAATCTTTTTTTTACCACAAACCACACATGGTTGGAACAGAACAAGGGAAGGAGGGGTGGAGGAGGTGACACTGGTACACAAAATGCCCTCCACCACTCACCGTAAGGTGGTATGTAGAGTATAGATGTAGAGGCAGATGTACATAAATGGAAAACACTAATATACCCGACGAGGCCACAGAGACCAGTTTTATTTGACTGAAACAACGAAAGAAAATCAACAGAAGGAAAAAATAATCAACTGACAAATTGGTAGTTACAACCAGCTGGTTGTCCCCTTGCTAGCTGGAACACAACATCGAGACAAAATAAACGGCACAGAATCAAACATAGATAAATCACAGTTGAAACAATGTTTACGGGCAGCTGCAAAACCAGATGATATACAGTATGTGAAAGTAACTGCTAAGTACATGCTCAGGTAGTATCCTGCCCCAAATGAAACAATGGAAACTCCAGGTTGGAATATCAGCAGTATAAGGAAAACACATATTGCTACATGGTAAGTTGCAGAAAGGCGTGGCTAAAAGACACTCAAACATTATCTTTGGCTACAGCCTTTGCCAGAAAAGGAAACAAATACACACATTCATTCGCACGAGCAAGCAAACACCTCGCGAACACAAGAACGCTATCTCCAGCACCTTGGACCCAACAAAGTTACTACACAGAGGCTCGGACTGGAATGCAACAATCACTTCTAATGGAAGCAGCCATCTGGATGGGGTGAGGAAGGGGAAGGGGAAGCAATAGCAGCATACGGGTGGGGTGTGGGAAGAGTAGTCAGGCAGAGCATGCAAGGACTAGACTGCCAACAGGCGTTTGGGGGCTGTGGGGTAGGGAGGTGGGGAGGGGAGGAGGAAGGGAAGTGGGAAGTGAGAAAGGAGAGGAGTGCGGAAGGGGAAAGATAGGTGTGTGTGTTGCCCGAGGACTGCACCAACAAAGGCTGGGAGATGAGAATAGGGAGGGAATGATAGTACATGGGGGATGGAAACTGGAGAGTGTGGGGAAGGTATATTATTGTAGATTGATGGCAGGATAATTTTGGGGTATGATTATGTGATGAAAGGATAATTCCCGTCTGTGCAGTCTAGGAAAGCTGGTTGTGGATGTGAAGATCCAGATGGCTCTGATAGTGAAGCAGCCATTGAAATCAAGCACATTATGTTCAGCTGCATGTTGTGTCACAAGGTGGTTTTCTTTGATCTTGGTCACAGTTTGGTGGTGGCCATCCATCCTGGTGGACAGCTGGTTGGTAGCCATACCAATATAAAATGTTGTGCAATGTTTGAAGCAGAGCTGGTATAAAACACAGCTGCTTCTGATGGCGCAGAATGGAATAGGAATTGTTGGGTGGGTGGACTGATCAGGTCTTGCATCTGGGTCTTCCACAGAGATATGATCCCTGTGACCAGGTGTTGGCAATGGGAAAGGCATAGGGATGGACTAGGATGTTGTTGAGGCTGAGTGGGTGACAGAAACCATTTTAGGAGGGGTGGGCAGAATCTTGGGTAGGATGTCCCTCACTTCAGGACATAACAATAGGTAACCAAAGCCCTGGCAGAGGACGCCGTTCAGTTGTTCCTGTCCAGGTTGGTACTGGGTGATGAAAGAAGCACTACTTTGTGGCTGGTTCTTGAGGGTGGTGGGACGATTGGGAATGTGTGGGGAAATAGCATGGGAGGTCTGTCTGCAGGCTAGGTCTGGGGAATAGCGCCTGTTTATGAAAGCCTTGGTGAGACCCTCAGCATACTGGTCAAGCAGGTTCTTGTCATTGCAGATACACCATCCCCAGGTGGTCACATTGTATGGAATTTTTTAGTGTGGAATGGATGACAGCTGTTGAAGTGCAGGTGCTGTTGGTGGGTTTAATGTGGACACAAGTGTGGATGGGGCCATGAGAGAGGAGGAGGTCAACATTCAGGAAGGTGGGATGGTGAGTTGACAAGGACCAAGTGAAGCAGATGGGAGAGAAGGTGCTGAGGTTGTGAAGGACTGAGGATAGGATGTCTTGGTTCTGAGTCCAGATCATGGAGATATCATCAATGAATCTGAATTAGACCAAGGGTTTAGTGTTTTGGGAGGCTAGGAAGGTCTCCTCTAGATGCCCCATAAACAAATTGGCATAGGAGGGTGCCATGTGGGTGCACATGGCTGTGGCGCAGATTTGTTTGTATGTGTTCCCTTCAAAGGATAAGTAGCTGTGAGATGGGTAAAGTTAGTAAGGCATATGAGCAATGAGGTACTGAGTTTGGAGTAATGGGGTAGTCAGTTTGGAGTCTGAAGGACATTGGAAAAGGTAGTGTTCAATACAAGACGACCATGGGCATGAGAGATGTTGGTGTATAGGGAGGCGACATCAGCAGTGACAAGTAGTTATTCAAGAAGCAAAGGAGTGGGAATGGTGGACAGTCAGTGAAGGAAGTGGTTAGTACCTTTGACATAAGAGGCTAGGTTATGGGCAATTGGTTGGTGGTGTTAGGCAACGTGAGCCAAAACTATTTCAGTAGAGGCACAATAACAAACAAGGTGGATGTGTGGGGTGTCATAAATAAGAGTGGGGAGGGAAATCGAATCAGGGCAGAGGTTCTAGGGAAGGGCCTGAGGCTTTAAGCAAGGATTGGAGGTTAGGTTAGACTTCTGGGATGGGACCACTCTGGCAGAGTTTATATGTGGAGTAGTCAGATAATTGGCAGAGGCCTTCTGCCAGATATCAATGTGATTTATAAGCACAGTGGTGGAACCTTTGACTGCAGGTGGGATGGTTAGGTCAGAATTTGTTTTGAGATTATGTATGGCTGAAAGCTTGGAGTTTTCAGTAAGTGACCTGGGTAAGGAATGAGAGGCCAAGATGAAGTAAGGAATTCCTGGAAGGTGACCAGAGGGTCATTACATTGGAGGGAAGGAGGATCATGGTTGGATGGTGGTATGAACAAGGAGAGTCAGGGTTCAATGTTGGGATTAGATTGGCTCTGTTTGGAATGATTGGTGGTGAAGAAGTGTTTCCACTGCAGGTATCTGGAGAAGGATAGTGGGTCTTTTGATGAGTCCAGCATGGTTAAATTTGGGTGTAGGTTAAAGGTGAAGCATTTGCATAGGACTGAAAGTTCTGTGGGACCGAAGGTTTTAGTGGAAGGTTAACAACAGTGTCATGGGAATGTTTTGCCTCTGAATTTGGTGAAGAGTAGGTAAGCAGTTTTGGGAGATGGGGCAAGTTAAAAAGTCAGCTAGACAAGATTTGGGAACTAAGAAGGAATGATTAGGAGGAACACTGTGAATACGATACATGTTGGATAGTAGTGCCTCGAGGTGGCAGTAGGATGTCAGCAAGTTGGATAACTCATGGAGGCAGTGTATGGAAGGCTCTAACAGGTACTGGTGAGCAAGTGATTCAATTTCAGAGATGTGATGTACGTAGCAGGGCTTGCACAGCAACAGTATGCTGTAAAGGGAGCAGAAGTGATTCTGAGATGCCTCTGCTATGGAGATGTGTTTTTAAAGTACCAGGTTTGTGAGGGCCAGGGATGGGCACAATTTGAAGAGATGAAGATCATTTGAAATGCGGGGTGGGATCCAGGGAAAGGATTTTTTTTGGTTACACCATTGGGGGTGGAGGGGAGGATTTCATGGTTTAGACAGCATTTAAGAAACAATATGTGGGACTGGGGTTTAGCCAGGGGAAGGGATACTTTTCTGAACTGCTGTACAAAGATGGAACAATGCCCACTGTGCCAGGGATGGCGTAGGGGAAATGGGAACGATTTGTAAATGGGCAAAAGTAAGGTGTCAGATGGTTGTGAGGGGAACTGGATAAGAGAAAAGACACGTAGAAATATGTAGACACATGGAACAACACGGATAAATACATAAAAATAGACACAAATATGTAAAAAGTAAGCAAAAATGCATGATATCGAGCAAAAATATGCACAAATACATTAAAAATGAACAGAAATGTGGAATAAAAGGAACAGATGAGGTATGGGAGTATTCATATATTGGTATAAGGGAAGAGAGTTCTACATCTACATCTACATTTATACTCCGCAAGCCACCCAAGGGTGTGTGGCGGAGGGCACTTTACGTGCCACTGTCATTACCTCCCTTTCCTGTTCCAGTCGCGTATGGTTCGCGGGAAGAACGACTGTCTGAAAGCCTCTGTGCGCGCTCTAATCTCTCTAATTTTACACTCGCGATCTCCTCGGGAGGTATAAGTAGGGGGAAGCAATATATTCGATACCTCATCCAGAAACGCACCCTCTCGAAACCTGGCGAGCAAGCTACACCGCGATGCAGAGCGCCTCTCTTGCAGAGTCTGCCACTGGAGTTTGTTAAACATCTCCGTAACGCTATCACGGTTACCAAATAACCCTGTGACATGGCATGTGGCATGGGTAGTTGTGGAAAATAGAACACTAAAATACACGACAATGAGAGAGGAAATGGGATTAATAGGTATAAATATAATTACTGGTGGGAACAATTTGGGGTATCAGACACTGCAGCAACAAAGTGCACAGTCATGTAGCTGTGTGTTGTGCACAGATGAGATCGTTGGTGCAGGATGGCTCAAAAATGCATACAGTTTGGAAGGCGCTTAATGAACACAGAAAGCGGGGTAAGAAGCATATTTTTCTGTAAGAAGCATATTTTTCTTCTCACGCCCGTAGCACGAATCCTAGGCCTAATTTCACGCGCGCGAATCGGAAGTAAGCAGTGAGTTAAACTTATAGGTAAACATTTCCAGTTGGTATAAATATAATATAAGTGTTGTTACATTAGTGGAAGTGTTAGTGAAGTGTTAAAAAAGATTAAACGGGGTAAGAAGCTTATTTTCCTTCTCGCGCCTATAGCAAGGATTTTAGGCTTAATTTCATGCGCGCGTATCATTAGTAAACAGTGACTTAAACTTATATGTAATCACCAGTTTTTTTATTCAGTACTCTCTCAATTTATTTATATCTGCCTGAATAGTTTCTAGGGTCCTCTGTTCACGTTTTAGTCAGTACTTAAATCAGTTTATACGATTTCTGTTTTTACCATAAGTGAGAAGTGTGGACATGCCGTAGGATCATTAGTTCCGGGGTATGGTGTGATGGATTGTTTGTGGGTTTAAGGGACCAGACAGCAACGGTCATCGGTCTATGGTGTGGTGGGTGCTGTAGTTTCTTTCATTGGGGCGAATGTAGTGGCGTGGGAAATGGGGACATAAATGAGGCTCACCAGTGGTATTGTAGGATCTGCAGTAGAGATAGGAAAATACTGGAACAGGAAGGGAAAATTGCAGCTCTTCAAGCTGACCTAGACAAGGCAAGGGAGGATCTGGACAGGTTAAAGAGGGAGAAGGGTGAACAGAGGTGGGAAGTGGCAACAGGTAATAGGGGGTTCAGGCAAAAGAGAGCATCAGACAGCTTTGTCATAAATCTTGAAAATAGATTTGACCTGTTGCCTCAGTCAGAATCGGATGAACCTCATGTAGCTGAAGCTTTCAAGGACTTGAAAAAGGTAGAGAGATTTGTAAAGAGAAAGAAAGTTCTGTTGTTAGGTAGTTCACATGGTAGAGGTGTTGGCCAACTACTGCAGGAAAATCTAGGTCCAGAGTACCAGGTCACAAACTTTTTCAAGCCTAGTGCAGATCTGGGTCAGGTAACAGAGGATGTAGGTTCTTTATGAAAGGATTTCACAAAGGAGGATGCAGTGGTTATCGTGGATGGTCCGGGAAATAGCATTGACAGAGACTCTGAATATTCCATAGAGAGTGCCCTGGTGAAGATAGCATCAGCAACAAAACAAACGAGTGTGGGATTTGTGTCTGTGTTGAGACGCCATGATTGGCCTCATTTGAACTCTTCTGTAGGGAGGGTGAACTTGGAGTTGGAGTGGCTGCTTATGACGGATATAGAGTCCCATATTGGTTTGATTCCTGTGGATGCTATCGATAGGTGGGACTATACTAGGCATGGCCTTCACCTCAATAGGAAAGGGCAGGGAAAATTGTCTGGATTGATTGCAGAAAACTTAAGGGGGGACACTGTCACAAGTGGTAAAATACCAGTGGTCACAGGTGTCAGAGGGATGCCTTTTTTAGGATAGGGAAGGGGGAAAGAAAACGAGTTTTAAGAGAGATTGGCAGACAGACTCAGTTTGAGAAAACAGATGAACAGGAGTCAGATTTTAGCATACAGCTTCCATTTAAACAATGTACAACAGAAAGTAATCAGAAACCGCCAGTTCATCTTTGCCAAAGCAGTTATAATCCCATTAGTATGCAGTATCAGTTATCTTTATTACACCAGAACGTTCCGGGACTCAGAAATAAAGTTGATGAACTACTCATTTGTATCGATGAAATGAATTCATCTAACCAAATTGACATAATCTGCCTCTCTGAACATCAAGTGACCACTGGTATAGATATGTTAGACATTTCCGGATTTAAGCTAGCTTCCTACTTCTGCAGGGAAGATATGGATGGAGGGAGGGGTTGCCACATTTATTAAAAAAACTGCCATAAATTCAAGAACATTGACATTAATAAATTCTGTTTAGAGCAGCATCTAAAGGCATGTGCAACAGAAGTAGAGTTCCATAACAGATCCTGTATAATAGTAACTATTTACCGAGCACCTGCAGGTAATTATAATCTATTCATAAATCATCTAGAAGCTCTTTTGCGTTATTTAAGAGGAAGAAACAAAGAAATTTTCATTGCTGGTGACTTAATACAGATTTTCTGATGCAATCTTCCATTAAACATTTACTGCAGTTAGTAATGTTGTCTTTCAATCTAACTCACACTGTAAACTTGCCAACTAAGTTCACTAAATCCT
The DNA here is from genome assembly GCF_023864275.1 of Schistocerca cancellata. Lineage (NCBI taxonomy): Eukaryota > Metazoa > Arthropoda > Insecta > Orthoptera > Acrididae > Schistocerca > Schistocerca cancellata. Next base: position 741,197,308 of record NC_064626.1, read on the forward strand.
CAAGGACATCAATTGATAACATTTTTATAGACAAATCAAAGGAACAAAATCATACCATAAAACTGTAATAAATGGACTATCAGATCATGACATGCAGCTCCTTGTTTTAGATGTAAATTCTAAGCAGATTATCAAGACTACTAAATCTGAGTACAGGAGAATAGTCAATCAACCAAAAATTGAGTGTTTTAGAAAACTTCTCAAAGATATGAACTGGAAAGATGTTTATAGTGCTCATAACATGAATGAAAAATATAACACATTCATGAACAATGTCAGTACCTTGTTTGAAAACTGTTTTCCTCTAAAAGTTACTCAAATTAAACAGAAGTCTATAATAAAACCATGGATTACACAAGGAATAAAGATTTCCTGTAAGACAAAAAGGAAAATGTATCTGTCAATCAAGAATAGCTCCAATGCTGATGATTTAGCTAAATACAAGGAATACTATAAAATATTTAAAATAATAATTCAGACATCTAAACAAATCCACTACGAAAAGAAGATAGCAATGTCAGGGAACAAAATAAAAACAATATGCGATATAGTGAAAGAGGAGACTGGTAGAACCAGAAAGGAAGAGGAGCAAATAGCAATAAGGGAAGATGACACATTAGTAACCGATGGGCATAGTGTGGCACATCTATTTAACAAGTACTTTATATCCGTTACTGGTAGAATGGGATTGTCAGGATCAGTAAATAATGCCCTTGAATATCTGAAACTAGCCTTTACAAATAGCTTCAGGTATATGAATATGTCACTCACTTAACCGAAAGAAATAACTTCCATAATAAAATCTTTAAAAACAAAGCATTCTAGTGATTACGATGAAATATCAACAAAGTTAATTAAGGCATGTTCTTGTGAGTTTAGTACAATTCTAAGTTACTTGTGTAACCAGTCAATTATAACTGGGACATTTCCTGACTGGCTAAAATATGCAGATGTTAAGCCTCTATTCAAGAAAGGGGATAAAGAGATACCATCAAACTACAGACTGATTTAACTTTTGCCAGCATTCTCAAAAATTGTAGAAAAAGTAATGTACAGGCAGCTTCTCAACCATCTGACCACAAATAACATATTATCAAGAACACAGTTTGGATTTCTGAAGGGTTCTGATATCGAGAAGGCTATTTACATCTACCATGAAAATGTACTTAATTCATTAAATAACAAGTTACAAGCAGCAGGTATTTTCTGTGATTTGTCAAAGGCATTCGATTGTGTGAACCACAACATCCTTTTAAATAAATTAGAATTCTATGGTGTCATGGGCAGTGCTGCAAAATGGTTCAAGTTATACCTCACTAACAGGAAACAAAGGGTGTCAGTGCAAGGGATTATGAATTAAGTCATCAGTCATCATCAGAATGGGAAGAAATTACATGTGGTGTCCCACAAGGATCCATCTTAGGGCCATTGCTTTTTCTTGTGTATATTAATGATCTCTCATCAGTTACACTGCCAGAAGCAGAGTTCGGTTCATTTGCAGATGACACAAGTATTGCAATAAATAGTATGTCGAGTGTAGTACTAGAAAGATCTGCTAATGATATTTTCATGGATATTAATACACTCCTGGAAATGGAAAAAAGAACACATTGACACCGGTGTGTCAGACCCACCATACTTGCTCCAGACACTGCGAGAGGGCTGTACAAGCAATGATCACACGCACGGCACAGCGGACACACCAGGAACCGCGGCGTTGGCCGTCGAATGGCGCTAGCTGCGCAGCATTTGTGCACCGCCGCCGTCAGTGTCAGCCAGTTTGCCGTGGCATACGGAGCTCCATCGCAGTCTTTAACACTGGTAGCATGCCGCGACAGCGTGGACGTGAACCGTATGTGCAGTTGACGGACTTTGAGCGAGGGCGTATAGTGGGCATGCGGGAGGCCGGGTGGACGTACCGCCGAATTGCTCAACACGTGGGGCGTGAGGTCTCCACAGTACATCGATGTTGTCGCCAGTGGTCGGTGGAAGGTGCACGTGCCCGTCGACCTGGGACCGGACCGCAGTGACGCACGGATGCACGCCAAGACCGTAGGATCCTACGCAGTGCCGTAGGGGACCGCACCGCCACTTCCCAGCAAATTAGGGACACTGTTGCTCCTGGGGTATCGGCGAGGACCATTCGCAACCGTCTCCATGAAGCTGGGCTACGGTCCCGCACACCGTTAGGCCGTCTTCCGCTCATGCCCCAACATCGTGCAGCCCGCCTCCAGTGGTGTCGCGACAGGCGTGAATGGAGGGACGAATGGAGACGTGTCGTCTTCAGCGATGAGAGTCGCTTCTGCCTTGGTGCCAATGATAGTCGTATGCGTGTTTGGCGCCGTGCAGGTGAGCGCCACAATCAGGACTGCATACGACCGAGGCACACAGGGACAACACCCGGCATCATGGTGTGGGGAGCGATCTCCTACACTGGCCGTACACCACTGGTGATCGTCGAGGGGACACTGAATAGTGCACGGTACATCCAAACCGTCATCGAACCCATCGTTCTACCAATCCTAGACCGGCAAGGGAACTTGCTGTTCCAACAGGACAATGCACGTCCGCATGTATCCTGTGCCACCCAACGTGCTCTAGAAGGTGTAAGTCAACTACCCTGGCCAGCAAGATCTCCGGATCTGTCCCCCATTGAGCATGTTTGGGACTGGATGAAGCGTCGTCTCACGCGGTCTGCACGTCCAGCACGAACGCTGGTCCAACTGAGGCGCCAGGTGGAAATGGCATGGCAAGCCGTTCCACAGGACTACATCCAGCATCTCTACGATCGTCTCCATGGGAGAATAGCAGCCTGCATTGCTGCGAAAGGTGGATATACACTGTACTAGTGCCGACATTGTGCATGCTCTGTTGCCTGTGTCTATGTGCCTGTGGTTCTGTCAGTGTGATCATGTGATGTATCTGACCCCAGGAATGTGTCAATAAAGTTTCCCCTTCCTGGGACAATGAATTCACGGTGTTCTTATTTCAATTTCCAGGAGTGTAAATGGTTTAAAGCCAACTCACCGACATTAAACTCCGAAAAAACTCACTATATGCAATTCAGAACCTGTAAGAGGTTTCCACCCAGCATATGCATAAAGCATGAAGAAGAGCAGATAGAAGAGGTTGACAGTCTTAAATTCCTGGGTTTACAACTTGACAATAAATTCAGTTGGGAGGAGCACACCACAGAACTGCAGAAACGCCTTAACAAATCTGTATTTGCAATTCGAGTGTTAGCAGACATAGGTGATATAAAAATGAAAAAGCTTGCATACTTTGCCTACTTTCATTCCATAATGTCATATGGTATAATATTTTGGGGTAACTCTTCAAGTCAAACAAAAGTTTTCGGAGTCCAAAAGCATGTAATACGTATTATTTGTGGAGTAAATTCATGGACGTCCTGTAGAAACATTTTCAAAGAACTGGGTATACTAACTACTGCCTCTCAGTATATTTACTCCTTAATGAAATTTGTCCTAAATAATATATCTCTTTTTCCAACAAACAGCTCAGTTCATACATACAATACCAGGAACAAAAATGATCTGCACAAGGACTTAAAAGCACTTACTTTAGTTCAAAAAGGGGTCCACTACTCAGGAACACTCATCTTCAATAATTTGCCAGCAAACATAAAAAATTTAGTTACAATAAAGATCAGTTTAAAAGGAGCCTGAAAGAATTACTAGTGGCCAACTCCTTCTACTCCACTGACGAATTTTTTAATAGAAACAAATGATGTATTGTATATATTCATACTATTAGTATTGTTATTTCAGCTTAAAAAAAAAATTTAAAAAATATTGACATGTTCTACATCCACGAGGATCTCCTCAGCACGTATCTATGGAACGGGGAAAAAAAACACAGATAATAAGAACTGTGATGCTATATAAAATAGTAATACAGGAACATCATAGGTAGAGTGGGGGACACGGAAGGAGCCTCCCCGCAGGGTGTGAATATATCTGATCTAGCGCACATCCGGGCGTTCCCTGGTAACGGCATAACAGCAGTCTAATCCTTCTACTCCAAAGGCATCAGCCATCAAAATGGCAACCCAGTGTGTTTCAAAACTGCCCATATCAGGGCCAGCTTTGACTATAGTCGCTGTCAAAATAAAGGGCTTAAGCAACCAGAAGGGGGGACTCCTTAAGGAGCTGTGCCAGTGTAGTAGTTGTGACGTACTCTGCGTCCAGGAGACACATCGGGGCTTTTAAGACAGGCGCCCCCAAAGTACTTGGCATGACACTTGTCGCAGAACGACCTTGTAATCAGTATGGCTGTGCCATTTTTACAAAATCCAGTTTAGATATTAACTCTACTGGAATTACTGCAAAGAACAATATTGAAATCATAACAGTTGAGCTGCTTGGCGTCACGGTAACATTAGTTTATAAACCTCCCACATAAGCCTTCATTTTTCAAGAAACACTTAATTTCCATAGCCAGCCAGCTAAGTGTGTAATAGGAGACTTTAACAGCCATAGTACCAGTTGGGGTTATAGTGAAAATGATGACAATGGAGATGCAGTACTAAAATGGGCAGATTCTGGGTCTATGACACTTATACATGATAGTAAGCTGCCACAATCTTTCAACTGTGTGCAATGGAAGTGTGGATACAATCCTGACCTCATATTTGCCGGCGACACCATCACACAGCTGTGCACGAAGACATTATGCTCACCGAACCCTAAATCTCAACATAGACCAATCATGTGTCAGATCTTGCCTGCAATATGTCCACATTGTTCCATTTCACTGCCAGTATAACTTTAAAAAAGCAAACTGGAAGATGTTTACAACTCTTCTTGATCAAGAGTTAACACATATCAGCCCATACCCTAAGCAATATGATCGTTTTGTAAGAGCTGTGAACAAATGTTCTAGAATGTCTATCCCTCGTGGATGTTGAACTAAATGCATGCAAAGACTGTCCCCTGATACAGCATCAGATCTTGATCGCTACTACATGGCAATTGAGCAAGACCCTTCTGGTGAAGAAACAATATCTCTTGGATTGCAATTACTTGAATCAATATCAGCCACCAAGTTGGATCAGTGGATCAAGCTTATGGAGGAAACTGACTTCAGCAAGAACAGCCAGAAAGCCTGGAAACTTCTCAGACGCCTTAATAATGACCCTGCTAGAGTGGCCCTCCATGCAAAAATAACAGCCAACGATATTGCCCATCAACTATTATTAAATGGGAAATTGGATAACCGAAACATCAAGCCAAAGTCTAATAACAAACGTGTACTTCTGTTACCAACCTGTCAAGACCTTTTTGCTTGGAAGAGTTGCAAAGGGTGATTAGTACGTGTAAAACAGGAAAGGCTGCTGGGCTGGATGATCTTAGGAATAAGCAAATAAAATGTTTTGGTCCTGCAACACTAAAATGGATTCTAGATCTTTTTAACAACTGCTTATGCTCTGGTAGGATCCCCAAAGTCTGGTGGAAAGCTAATGTCATCGCTATCCTTAAGCCCGGTAAAGAGAACAATGACCCTAAGAACTACCGTCCCAAATCTCTTCTTTGTCATTTGTATAAAATCTTGGAGAGAATGGTTCTGAACCACTTGACAAAAGCAACTGACTCTGCGCTCATACTTCAAAAGGCTGGCTTTAGACCTGTACATCACACATCTTCAGTCTCATGCAGTACATTGAAAACGGTATCCAGTGTGGCCTTTGTTGACCTGTCTGCTGCGTACGACACTGTGAACCATAAATTACACCTGAAAAAAATTTATGACATCACTAAATACTCTACTTTAACAACCTTAATAGCCAACTTCCTTAGCAACAGGAGATTTTTCATGGAATTTCAAGGATGGCGCAGTAGATGGAGACTACAGAGGAATGGGTTACCCCAGAGCAGTGTTCTGGCCCCTATACTTTTTAATATGTATATGAATGATCAACCACTACTGCTGTACACCAGGAGTTTTCTGTATGCGGATGATCTCGCATTGGCCACCCAGGGAAAGGTTTTAATGATGTCAAAAATAAGCTGTTTGAAGCACTGGAAGAACTAGGACGGTTCTACAAAAATATTAACTTAAGGCCTAACCCTACGAAAACACAAGTCTGTGCATTCCACCAATAAAACAGATAGGCCAACCAACAACTAAATATTTCATGGAATGGCACTCAACTTAAACAATCATTTTCCCAAAGTATCTTGGGATGACCTTAGATCGGACCCTTAGATCGGACCCTAACGTTCAAAATGCATTGTCACAGCACCAAAATGAAAGTGTCCGCAAGAGATAATATCGTACAAAAATTAAAGGGATCTAACCGGGGTGCACAGCCAGTCACTATTACGGACTTCAGCTTTTACATTGTGCAACTCTGCAGGCGAATATGCAAGACTTGTCTGGCATAACTCCTGCCATCTAGGCAAGTGGACACTGCTCTGAATGAGACATGCCATGTAATCACAGGGTGCCTGAGACTCACTAAAGTGAAGCAGCTGTATCATCTAGCAGGTATAGCTCTGCCCGACATAAGATGTGAAGCAGCTGCTCAAGCAGAAGGACATGGAGACTTGGCATCTGACACTTACCCGTTATTTGGCCATTCGCCAGCATCATACTGCTTGAAGTCCAGAAAAAGTTTTGTAAGGGTCGATGTAAACAACAACACAAACAAAAGGCTAGACATGTGGAAAAAAGAGTAGAGACTGCTCCTCTAGTCTGGAGACAACCTAAAGAAGAACTACCTCCTGGTGATAATGAGAGCTGAAGTCCTTTGACAGATTACAAACTGGTGTTGGGCGGTGTAAAGAAACGATTGTAAAATGGGGATATGCTAGAGGACCCTCAACTTGTGAGTGTGCAGAGGAGCAGACGATGTCTCACCTGTGCAACTGCTGTCTGTGCCCGTCATCATGCACTGAAGAAGAGTTGATGATGGCCAGTTCTAATGCCTTGGACGTTGCCCACTTCTGGACAAAGACAATTTAATTCAATGTCTGTTAGTCTATACTTAAGTGTATTTATGAATGTTCATTTATGTACAGTTATTTCTAACTGTAATGCTTTGAACGTAGCTCAGTTTTGGGTAAAAGCAAGTTAATTATAGATTTCTGTGTCCTTTTTCATGTTTACATGTTCATGTCCATTGTCTACTTACATGTTTTGTAACTGTTAATTTCTGTTTATTCTCTTGCCTTTGACACGAATAAAAAGTAGGTAGCATGCTACTTACTGTAAAAATTACAGGATAAGTAGCAGACACATACAACTAAAGGACACTTACACATAAGCTTTCAATTCCAGCCACACCAGAAAAGGAAACATACACACAAACAAACATACTCCACAGACACACATGTGACTGCCATCTCCAGGATCTCGGACCAAAGATTAATATACTCTAACTGAAATGCAACTGTCATGTAGAATAAAAGTAGCAATCTGGAGGGGGTAGGAAGGGATAGCAGTGTATGAGTGGGAGGAGAGAAGAGCACTATCTGTTCGACTGTGCAGGGACTAAACTGTCAACAGCTGTGGTGGCGGGAGTCTGTGGGGCAATGTACTTGGGAGAGGGAGGAGGTGGTGTGGGGAGCGAAAAATGGGAGAAGATGGGAAGGGGAAAGATGGATAGGTGCATTGGCAGAGGGCAGCACACAGAGGGTGGCAGATGAGAACAGGAAGGGGGTGACAGTTAAGAGGGGACGGAAACTGTTGGATGGAGACAGTGGGGACAGTATGTTACCATTAAATTAAGGCCAGAATAATTGAGGGAACTGAAAATGTGCAGTAAGGGTAACTCCCCTCTGCACAGTTCAGAAAAGCTGGTGGTGGACAGGAGGATCCCAATGGTTCAGATAGCATGTTTTTATGTATTTGTGTGTACTTTTTCGAAAACCTGCTTATTTTTGCATGTCTTTATGCACTTTTTACAGGTCTTCTCTCTTATCCAGTTCCCCTCACATCTATCTAACACCTTCTTTTGTCCATTTCTGCTTCATTCCCATTTCCTTATGCTACCCCTGCCACAATGGATCCATACTCCATCTTTCTGTATCAGTTCAGAAAATTATCCCTTTTGCTGGCTAAAACCCAGTCCCACATCCTGTTTCTTAAATGCCGTCTACACGACGGAATCCATCCAACAGTGCAATCATAAAAATTTCTTTCTCTGGATCCCACCCCTCCTTTCACAATGATCTTCACCTCTTGAGATTCTGCCAGTCCCTGGTGCTCATAAGCTTGGTACTGCAAAATCTCCATCGCACAAGCATCCCAGAAGTACCTCTGCTCTCTTCGAAAGATACTCCTACTGTGTAATCCCTGTTATATATGTCACATCTCTGAAACTGAATCCCTTGCTTAGCTGACTTTTTCAATTTGCCACATTCCCCAAACTCCTACCAACACTCCACCAAATCCAAAGCCAAAACATTCCCGTAACACTGTTGTTAACCTTTCCACCAAAACCTTTGGTCCCATAGAAGTTTCACTCCTATACAAAGGCCTCACCTTTAGCCCTACAGACAAATTTAACTGTGCCACTATTTGCACACACATTTCAACAACTGATTAATGTGCTCAGTACAGGATGTGACCACCTCTGGCAGCAATATAGGACTGACAATGACAGGACATGCTGTGAATGATGTCAACAATCTCATGCTGAGGCAATAGCCCATTATTCCTGCAGAGCTGCTCGCAAGTGTTGGAAAGTGGTTGGTAATTGCTGACGTGACGCAACCTGTCTCCCTAGTACAGCTCAGACATGCTCTATGGGATTCAAATCAGGAGAGGTAACAGGCCACGCCATGCTTCCATTTACAAGAAAATATCAACCACCCGGGCTCTATGAGGTCAAGCATTATAGTCCATCAATATGAAGTCTGGTCCCACAACACTTTGCACATGAAATCCCAAGATCTCATGATGATTCCTGACAGCAGTTAAACCTTGCCGCCGATTCATCCATACGATTTCATGAAGACTTTTAAGAGTGGTCAACATAATCCCTGCCCACACCATTAGTGATCCTCCTTGATATCAGTCTCTTCTCACAATTTTTGGGTTCCAAAATCATTTTCCCTCCAGATATGAATCCACTGAGAATCATTCTCCAGACGGAATTGGGACTTATCTGTGAAAAGGACATTGGGCCACTGTTCGACCATCCACATGGCATGTTGACGACACAATTCTAGGTGTTCCCCTCTGTGAAGACACATCGAAGGTACACATACATTAGGTTCCTAACAATAAATGCCACTCTGCTGAAGCCTTCTGTACACCGTTTGCCTCTGTACAACAATTCCACTGGATGCTGCGAGGTCAGATGTCAGTTGCTGTGCAGTTCTAAGGTGGTACAACCATTCTCTTATAGCCAAATAATGGTCCTCTATGTCACATGTAATTGACCATGCCCTGGTCTTTGGGGAAGAGTTTTGGTCTCTATAAACTGTCGCCACATCTGAGAAACAACAGAACAATTTACATTAAGCCATCAGGCCACATCAGTTTTTGGTTGTTCTGCTTCCATTCTTCCTATGGCCCTCCACCACAGAGAGCCTGGTAAGCATCTTCTCTGTGCCATACTGCACTATCTCTGACTGTATACACAGCGACTGTGGATGTGGGACTACCCAGCAAACACTATCCTGTTTGATAGGTGCACTGATGTCATAGTTGGCATGGTTGTCCATTGGCCGGAATCCCATCTCCCTGGCAGAACACGATTGTACGGATCCGTGGCAGAATACGATTGTACAGACATCCTATGACCGTTTGTATGATTATATTGTGAATTGGGCACAGGATAGGGAAATATCGGTTTGTTGCTTTAATTTTGAACACCTGTGTGTTTTGGTGTTCACCATCCCATAATAATGAAATAGTGGCATTTACAGTGCCTTCTAAATTTTATAATTTTCCCGGGCAACCAAAAGTCATCCTCAGATGAGCCATTGAAGACTGACAATGCCTTCCCCCATTCTGCAATTTATTAACATGCTGTATGCATTCTGCATACAAATTAAGATTGTGGTCACAGACTTCCCTAGTGGAGCTGAACAATTCAGATGTCCTCAGGATTGCTGCTCCCTGACTATCCTCCATATACTACTAAGTGTTTCTACCTATAGGAAGACTGATTATGGCCTAACAGGATGTTTGGGATGGAAAACTTCTGCACTCTTGAATTCATAGCAAGTGAAATGGCAAATTTCTGCACTCCTGAATTCTTCCTTATTATCTTAACAGACCATCAAGAGTTTAGGAACACATGATTGTGTAACACCCAGATGATGTGGTCTTCCTAAAGTCTACCTTTACAGCCAACAGTAAATGACATTGGTGCTCCTACATATGATTTAGACAAAATCTTGCTTCCTTGCTGAGACCATTGAGGACCATAGCTCAAATCATATACATAATTCGGCAGATTTTAACTATAGACTGGGGGCACTTCAACTAAGTAGTTCAGATCATTTAGTTAGCTTTCATGTAGTGTCCCTTTTTACAAAGATTACTCTGACAGATTCATTTACACTCATAGTTTCAGGTGAACAATCAGTATGATCTTCTTTTTTTCAACTTATTTTATGTTCAACCAAGAATATTTAGAGCAGACTAATGCTGTCGTCATGAGCCTCATCTGATGGTCAACTTTTTTAGTAGGGCATCGAGGAGAGAGCACTGGAAGCAGCAATCATTAAACCAGCTGTATTTTGGAGGTATGGGGACAATGCAGTGTTGATCTAGTTGCATCAGTGAGTACTCTTACGCAAATTGTGAAAAAACAATGAACAAATAAAAGAAAAACTAGACACTGTGATTGCCACAAACTCTAAGTTAGAAATATTGGTACCACAAAGTGAAGAAGCACCTCAATCATCAAGAAACACAGCAAGACAGTGTGCAGAGGATGTTGAAAACAACGTGCCTTGTATTATAGCAGGAAATAAAGAGATAAACATCACTAATCTGAGGCAAATTTCAAATACAGGTCTGCAGTGTGTCAGAGAAGCAGCACCTACCACCATCACCAATCACAACAGCAACAAAAAGCTTGCAAATTCATAAAGTGGTAATTATCCAATGAGAAACAACACTGAAGATCCAAACATTGCTAGAGTGGCATATCTAGTACAAATGGGTGTGTCAGTGAAACTCAACCCCTCATAAAAAACAAACCAAATATAGACGTAAACAATCTGATGAATGAAAACTCTTGGGAAGGCATCAATATAGACAGGCAAGAAGTGAAAAAAAGCAAGGAAGCAGAAGAAATTCGACTGTAGTGAAACAAGAAAATGAACTGGTCAAAACTACTGAAGACACAGAAAAAGAAAACAAAACATCTTACAAGACTGTGCTACAAAGGACGTTTCATATCAGCGCACAATCTGCTGCAGAGTGAAAATCTCATTCTAGAAACATCCCCCACGCTGTGGCCTAGCCATGTCTCCGCAATATCCTTTCTTCCAGGAGTGCTAGTTCTGCAAGGTTCGTAGAAGAGCTACTGTGAAGTTAGGAAGGTAGGAGACAAGGTACTGGCGGAATTAGAGCTGTGAGGACAGGTCGTGAGTTGTGCTTGAGTAGCTCAGATGGTAGAGCACTTGCCCGTGAACAGCAAAGGTCCCGAGTTCGACTCTCAGTCTGGCACACAATTTTAATCTGCCAGGAAGTTTCAAATTCCCAGCTGGCATTCAAATTATGTATTCAGAAATAGAGTTATTACAAAGAAAAGCTTAGATGATTTCTAAACTACAGTGTCTTCTATAGATTGGCACCAAATAATTGATGAGTTGCCACCAAATTCTGCATTCAATCACATGTTCCAGACCCTTAAAAGTGAAATTTGATGAATATTTTCCATTAAAACCCAAGAGATATTCAAATGCTAAATCAAAATATAGACAAAAAACTAACAAAGTAAAGAGGTGGTATACTCGTAGACTATCCAAAATAAAATGTACTGTCCAAATACTAAATGACAAGGTCAAAGCTGCTAAAGATATGGATATGAAGGATAGACTGTACTGTAGTTATTTACAGACCAAAAGGATCTACAGAAAGGAAGTAGAAAAAGCAAAGAAGGAAAGCAAAGCCAGATTTATTGAAGCAGCTCACAATCCTTGTAAAGCAGCATGGGATCTGGTTAATGAGCACAGGAAAAAGCCCACCTCTTGCTCTAATTCTTGCAGTCCAGATGAATTTAATGACTATTTTATAAAAATAGTGGAAAACACAGTAGATACAATTCCTGACTGTGGAATAGATCCTGCAGCTGCTGTGAAATTTGAGAATATGTGCAGCATGGTAATGTGGAAAAGAGTGTATCCAAAAGAAATAATAAAAATTGTAAAAAGCTACAAATTTCAGGGAGCCCTGATATTTATTGCATGTCCTGTACTATGTCAAAAACTATAATATACAGCCATTAACAGTAGTAATAAATAAAAGCCTCCATGCTGGGGAATTTCCAGACTTCCTGAAAGTAGCACGCACAGTGCCTGTTTACAAAAAAGGCAGTCCACATGAAGTGTCAAGCTACAGGCTCATACCTATAAACCCAGTACCAGAGAAGGTGATGGAGTCGATAATGAAAGAACAACTATTAAGTTACTTTAGAGGAATTAGTCTCTTTTATGATGCGCAACATGGCTTTTGGAAGGGCGGGTCAACAACAGCTGTCTTAGTTACAAACATAAGTCAGGGTCTTGAAGACAAAGAGTCTATAGCACTAGTACTCTGTGACCTTAGTAAGGCATTTGACTGCATCCCACATAAGGCCCTGCTCAGAAAGCTAAAAACATCTGGTGTAGGGGGATCTGTCCTGCAAACTCTTAAATCCTACCTGAGAAACAGACGACAGATTTTCTCTGTGCAAGGAGCTGATTCAGGTAAGAAGACACTACAGCATGGTGTGCCACAGGGATCGGTAATAGGGCCCCTGCTGTTCCTTATCTACGTAAATGACACAGGCTCCAATGGGCCCACCATGCAGTTTGTGGATGATACAACCTTGTTCTCAAAAGGAGAGAATGTTGTACAGGCAGTCCAACAAGCAGAAGTCTTGTTCAATGATGCTAAGGCCTGATTTATCATGAACGAAATGAAAATTAATGAAGAAAAAACTCTGAGGATGATATGCAGCCTCAGCAATACTGGAGCACTGGGTAACGCAGCAGATGTTAAACTTCTGGGCTTTCTCATTGGCACCAAATTAACCTGGCACAAGCACACCAAACATGTATGTTCTAAACTTTCACTGGTCCTATACCTCTTGAGGAAACTGAAAAGTATAGTACCAGAACAGTACCTGCTACTATGCAATGTTCCACAGCCACATTAGTTATGGGCTGTTGTTTTGGGGCCATTCTGCAGGCTGCAAGAATGTGCTTCTATTGCAAAAGAAAGCAATGAGGATCATTACTTCAAGCAAAAAAACAGACCACTGTAAACCAATTTTCACCAGGTTAGGAGTTCTGACTGTTTACTGCCTCTTCCACATAAATAGAAACCATGATATTTATAGAAAGATAAATGAAATTCACAAATACAGCACTCGCAACAAAGACAGTATTGACATGCCAAGGTGTCAATTAGCAGTGACACAAAACAGCTTCCCAATGGTGGCCCTAAAATTGTTTAATGCTCTAACTGATGACATTCAGTCTTTACCATGGGAGCAGTTCAGAACTACTATTTTGAGTAAGCTAAAAGAGCAACCGATATTGAAGAATTCTTCTCTAGTAATAGCATAGTGTTTACTTGAGCTGCAGCTCAGTTCCATGACTCCAACAGCAACTGTTGTATTTAATTTCATTATATACTTGTTTCTATTTTATTGTTGTGATATTATTGTAATCTAATTTATAACTTAAATATGTCTTACGGTATTAAATTACTATCATAGTATTTTGATAATGTTGTATCTTGATGCTCTCTGTCCAGCTGTGGCTGGTGAATGACATAGAATTGGTAATAAAGGTAATAATAATAAATGATTGTCTGCCTTTCCTGGATCTTTTTGGTTTGCTGCGACAGAAAAATGATGTCTTTGTGGGACATTTAGTTTGTCATAAGCACGCTCAAACTGATTTGTATTTACAACCATCAAGTTCTCATCACCCATTAGAAACTGTGAGTGTGCTTAAAACACTTGCACACAGAAATCACACAGTCTCCGATCTACACCAACATACATACTCCATAAGTCATTGCTTGGTGGGTAGTTGAGGGAACATTGTAATACTACTAGTCCTTTTCTTTCCCTGTTCCATTCACAAAGAGTGGGGAAAAAACAACTGCTGTATTCCTCCTTATGCGCCCTAATTTCTCTTATCTTCGTGTTCCTATTGGGAAATGTACATTCGCAACAGCAGAATTGTTCTGCAGTCAGATTCAAATGCCAATCCCCTAAATTTTCTCAGTAGTCTTCTGCAAAAAGAACATCATTTTCCCTCCAGGAATTCCCATTTGATTTCACAAAGTATCTCCATAAGCCTTACATGTTGATTGAACCTACGGGTAACAAATCTAGTAGCACACCTCTGAACTGCTTTGATGTCTTCCTTTAATCCGATCTGGTACAGATCCCATACACTCAAGTAGTACTGAAGAATGGATCGCACTAGTGTTCTATACATTGTCTTTTTTTATAGATGAAATATACTTTGCTAAAATTCTCCCAATAAACCAAAGTCAACTATTCATCAATCATACTACCACACTTATGTGCTCATTCCCTTTCATGTCACTGTGTAACGTTACACCTGGATATTTAATCGATGTGGCACTACTAATGCTGTATTTGAAAATTATGTGATTGTTTCTGCTACTCATCTGAATTAGCTTACATTTTTCTACATTTAGAGCAAGCTGCCATTCATTACATCAACTAGAAATTTTGTCTAAGTCATTTTGTATACTTTTACTTTCACTCAACAGAGACACCTTCCTATACACCACAGCATAATCAGCAAACAGCCATGGATTTGTGTTCACCCTGTCCGTCATATCATTTACATACATACAGAACAAGAGTGGTCGTGTCACATTTCCCTGAAGCATGTTCTATTACTTAAGAAGTCTTTAAGCCACTCACATATCTGGGAACTTATTCTGCATGCTAGTATCCTTGTTAACAGTCAGCAGTGGAGCACCATGTTGAATGCTTTCTAGAAATCTAGGAATATGGAACCTGCCTGCTGCCTTTCATCCATGGTTATCAGGATATCACTTAAGAAAATGCAAGCTGAATTTTGTACATGTGATGTTTTTCAAAACTGTGCAGATTTGGGGACAGAATTTTTTCTGTCTCAAGGAAATTTATGACATAAGAATTTAGAACATGTTCACAAAATGCAGCAAACTGATGTCAAGGATATTGGTCTGTAATTTTGTGGGTTTGTTCTATTATCCCTCTTATACACAGGAATCATCTGCACTTTTCCCTGGTCGCTTGGAACTTTGAGCTGGGTGAGAGATTTGCGGTAAATGCGAGCCAAGTAAGGAATCAAAGTCATGGACTACTCTCTGTAAAACAAAGTTAGGATTCCATCCACACCTGGAGATTTACTTGTTTACAACTCTTTCAGTTGATTCTTTACACCAGGGATGTCTGGTCCTCCATAAGGGCGTCTGTGCGACAGTCAGACAATGATATGTTTGTATGATCCTCATGACTCTCTTGCACGAATAATTTCTGAGATGTAAAACATCACCTTTCCTTCTGCTTTCTTCTATCCTTTTGATTTCTTCTACTGCCACACCAGAACAGTCAACATGTGACTGGATAGAAGCCTTCAACCCACTTACTGATTTTATATGAGACCAGAATTTTCACAGGTTCTAGGCAAGATATATTACTATGGTAAGATAGTGGTAGTTGTTATAAGTATCATACAGTGATTTTTTATTTATTTATTTATTGTTCCGTGGGACCAAATTAAGGAGAAGTCTCCATGGTCATGGAATGAGTCAATACATGAAATTATAACACGACAGTAGAAACAGATAAAATGAAATACAAGAAACGTATTCAGGCGACAATTCGTAAGTTTAAATAAAGAAAATCAACAATGTAACACTGGAATTTGCTTAATTTTTCAGCTCTTCCAGGAGCTCCTCGACAGAATAGAAGGAGTGAGCCATGAGGAAACTCTTCAGTTTAGCCTTAAAAGCGTTTGAGCTACTGCTAATATTTTTGAGTTCTTGTGGTAGCTTATTGAAAATGTATGCAGCAGAATAGTGCACTCCTTTCTGCACAAGAGTCCAAGATCCTTCATGACCAAGCTGGTGTCATCAGCAAACAGAAATATTTTTGAATCATCTGTAATACTAGAAGGCATATCATTTATATAAATAAGAAACAGAAGTGGCCCAGCATCGATCCTTGGGGAACGCTCCACTTAACAGTGCCCCATTGGGACTGAACATCACTACCACTCTCAATATTGTGGAGAATTACCTTCTGCTTTCTGTTCTTAAAGTAAGAGGCAAACCAATTGTAAGCTACTC
The DNA here is from genome assembly GCF_023864275.1 of Schistocerca cancellata. Classification (NCBI taxonomy): domain Eukaryota; kingdom Metazoa; phylum Arthropoda; class Insecta; order Orthoptera; family Acrididae; genus Schistocerca; species Schistocerca cancellata. The sequence goes on from NC_064626.1 coordinate 741,213,823, forward strand.
CCCTTATTCCATAATGGTCCAACTTCTGCAGTAATATTTTGTGATCAACACAGTCAAAAGCCTTCGTTAAATCAAAGAAAACACCTAGCGTTTGCAACCTTTTATTTAATCCGTCCAAAACCTCACACAGAAAAGAGAATATAGCATTTTCAGTTGTTAAACCATTTCTAAAACCAAACTGTACATCTGACGGCAAATTATGTGAATTTAAATGCTCTAGTAACCTTGTATATACAACCTTCTTGATAACTTTAGCAAACATTGATGGCATAGAAATAGGTCTAAAATTGTTAACATTACCCCTGTCTCCCTTTTTATAAAGTGGCTTCACTACTGAGTACTTTAATCGGTCAGGAAACCGACCACTCCTAAAGGAAAAGTTACAGATATGGCTAAGTACTGGGCTAACATACATAGAACAATACTTCAGTATTCTGCTAGATATCCCGTCATATCCATGAGAGTTCTTGGTCTTTAGTGATTTAATTATTAACTCAATCTCCCTTTGTCAGTATCATGGAGGAGCATTTCAGGTAACAGTCTCGGAACACTTTTTTCTACGAGCGCTATATGATTGCCTGTTGGGACTAGATTTCTATTTAGTTCACCTGCTATATTCAGAAAGTGATTATTAAATACTGTACATATATGCGACTTATCAATAACACGGACATTCCCACTACACACTGATTCTATATCCTCAATCAGTCTCTGCAGACCAGCCACTTCCTTTACGACTGACCATATGGTTTTAATTTTATCCTGAGACTTAGCTATTCTATCTGCATACCACATACTTTTTTGCCTTCCTAATAACTTTTTTAAGCACCTTACAATACTGTTTGTAATGGGCTGCTGCATTTAGATTTTGGCTGTTTCCAACGTTTTGATATAATTGCCACTTTGTTCTACAGGATATTCTTATCCCTCTAGTCAGCCACCCAGGCTGCCTGTTTGTGCTAGTACCCTGTTTTGAACATTCATTTTACAGACACATGAATTTCTGCTAACTTTTGCTTGTTGTCATTTTCTTGTTCTTTTATGAACCTAGAGTATAACTGTCTCTGCTTCCTCACCATTTTCTGAATTTTATTATTAAACCACAGTGGGTCTTTCCTGTCCTTACTCCACTTGCTGCATACCTCTCCAGAATGCGATCAACAATCCGTTTAACCTATACTCATAATTCCTCTACATTCATCATACTGGAACTAAACAATGTCATCTAAGCGGGATACTAACAACTGTTTATATGCTTTTTCCAGCAAAACTACTCTCCTAGCCTTCTGGACAGAATTATTAACTTTAGTAACCATAGGCACAATGATGACATCATGATCACTAATCCTTGTCCTTAGGCTGACACTGTCAGTTAAGTCAGGCCTCTTTGTAACTATAAGGACTAAAATATTTCCATTTCCATTGGACTGTTGAACTAGCCGCTCACAACAGTTTTGGAAAAGCATGTTCAAAAGTACTTCACAACACTGCCTGTCTGTACCATCTGCAATGAACCCATAGATGTCCCAGTTTTTAGCCCGTAAGTTAAAGTCGCCTCCAACTAATATAGCACGATCTGGGTCTTCGGCACTATTGCACATAACCTTTTTTTTAATGATTCTAAAACCATCATTGCAGAATCAATTGGCCAGTAAAGACATTCAACAATTATCCTGATTTCACCTAGACCTGTTATATGCGTCCAGATAACTTCACAAAATAATACAATGGAAGGTCCACATCGGGATATCAACAATATTAAGAAAAGGGTACATTGATATTCACTGTAAAGATGACAAACTGTGTTGCAGACAGGCACAACTAAAAGACTGTTACACACTGATCCTTCTTCAGAAAGAAAAACCACCAGCTGCTGTGGCCGAGTGGTTCTAGGCGCTTCAGTCCGAAACCACGTGCCTGCTACAGTCACAGGTTTGAATCCTACCTCAGGCATGGATGTGTGTGATGTCCTTAGGTTAGATAGGTTTAAGTAGTTCTAAGTCTAGGGGACTGATGACCTCAGATGTTAAGTCCCATAGTGCTTAGAACCACTTGAAAGAAACACCACAAACATTCACACAAGCAAGCATACCTCACGCACACATGACCACTATCTCCAGTCGCTTTGGTCAGAATCTGGCCGGGGATGCATAAGTTGTTTTTGCCTCTGTGTGTGTGTGTGTGGGCATGCACGTGTGTGTGCATGCGTTTCTTCCCTGAAGAAGCTTTGGCCAAAAGCTCCATGTCTAACGTTCTTTTTGTTGTGACTGTCTGCAACTGAACATGTTGTCTCTAAAGTGAGTACCAGATGCTGGAATACTGGTATCCTAAAGATAAGCTGTTAATTTCATAATAGCTGTTAATTAAGTTAACATGGAAATAGTTAATTAGTGCCTACTCTAACTTACTTATTGAAGATTCAACTTTTCCAAACGTAGTTTTCAAGAAAACAAAACATTTTCTAAGTGCTGGTTTTCACATTTTTCAGATATAGATTTTTACAAGTTTGAGATGTTTGTGTAAGTATTATGTACAGAATTTAAGTTGTTTTCATTCCACATATATAAAGTATAGCCTTATCAACTGAACTAGATAGTGTTTAGGAAGAAACTGATGAGGTTAAGGGGGGGGGGGGGAGGAGGGCGGGCGAAGACAAGCAGGAAGTGGTAGCAGGGTACAGGGGCCACAAAAAGAGAACAGTATGAGACAGTTTCATCAGAGGCACAAAAAATAGATTTGCCTCACTACCTCAGTTACATAAAGCAGAGGCTCAAGTAGATGTAGGTGTAGTGAATACCCAACACATTTTCATTTCGAAACCAACTATTTTAAAAAAGTAGGAGGAAAGTTCTGTTGCTACAAAGTAGCCATGGAAGAGGTGTGGGTCACATTTTGCATAAAAAATGAAAGTTTGAAGCCCGATGCATGTCTTAGCCAAGTGCTAGAGGGTGTAATAAGATCCTTGTGCAACGGTTTTACAAAGGAGGATCATGTTGTGATAGTGGGTGGAGCAGGAAACAGCACTGACTGGACTCAGAGCTACAATATTGAGAGTGACCTGGTAAAAATAGCTTCTGCAACGAATCATACTTATGTTAGGTTGGTGCCTGGTTTCATGCAGCATAATCTGCCCCAGTTGAACAGTTCTGTAAGGCAGGTAAACATGAAGTTGGATCAGCTGCTTGGGGTGGCTACTGGATCAGACATAAGTTTGGTTCCTGTTGAGGCTATTGGTAGGTGGGACTTCACTACATCCCAAAGCATGGACAGGCAGCTATTAAAGATGTTAAAATATCACAAGATTCTTGTAAAACTACAGTGAAAAACAATGTTAGTGTACTGCGTAAGAATATCAGGGGATTAAAAAATAAAAAACAAAGTAAAAGAACTTCTTATTTGTTTGGAAGATTTAGAAACACAGAATGCAATAGATGCGCTATTCTTTCTGAACATCATACAGTCGCAGACATGGAAAAAGTAACTGTAAATTGATATAAGCTTTCAGCACATGTTAGTAGAGACAACATGGAAAAAGGGCAAGTTGACATATATGTTAAAAGTCACTACAGTGTGAAAAACTAAAATATTTCATGTAAAGCAACATACAGAGCCATAAGTATTTGAGCTTAAACTAAATAATGGTAATTTTATAACTGTAGCTATGTACAGGTCCTCACTACAAAATTTTCAATTATTTCTGAAAAATTTGGATTCTTTGTAGTTTTATCTGTCAGACAGGGAGATGCAAATTATTATTTGTGGGGATTTCAATGTAGATTTTCTGAAAGAGTCTGATACGAAGAATTATCTTGAAGTATTACTCAATTCTTTCAATGACATTGGTTACTAATTTTCTACATAATATTTTATAGACCAAGATAAATTTGATCAAATAAACATTTATACTGTTAAAATGGTCTTTGTGTTCATAATGCACAGCTAGTTATAGTATATGACATAGCTACATACAATAATGCCAAAAGTCTTCCAAAAGCTGCATTCAGTTAACAATTTAATGACTGCAAAGTTTTGGGAAAGCTTGCAGCAACTATTTATTCACAACCGATACAAAAGAGTTACATGTTTGCACCTGCTACTGTCCTTCAAAGTAGTCACCAGCATTCTGTGGAACCCATTGCCAGCAATGTGGAAGGTATAGTATACTGTTAGCAGAGCCTGTTCTGTTGATGGTGCGAGTGGAGCAGTCTACTGCCTGTCGAATCTCTGGAACAGTTCTGAAGCGAATGCCACAAAGTAGTTACTTCATCTTTGGAATCAAATCAAAGTCACATGGACTTAAGCCCAGGGAGTATGCTGGATAGTACCGAACAGAGCAGCCACAGCTTGCACTGTATGCGCCCGCACACTGTTGTGCAAAATGAGGGGTGGGCTGCGCAGAAAGTGTCGCCGCTTCTTTTGCAAAGCTGGTCGCAGGTGATGCTCCAAAAATGAACAGTAATCCTGTGCACAGACAGTCTGCTGTGGAGGAATGTAATGTGTTAGGATAACGTCATCACAGTCGTACATGAGAATCACCATAACTTTCACCATACCGGGGCTCTGACGCACTTTTGACTTTCGCATTGACCCATAATGATGCCATTCGTTCGAATGGCATTTCAGTTGTGGCTCGTATGATGTGGCCCATGTCTCATCCAGTATTACAATATGGCGTAAGAAAGACGCTCCTTTGCGCTCGTAGTGCTCCAAGAGCGTATGAGCAGCGTCGTACCCCTTCCGTTTCTGCATTTCCGTCAAGTCATGCGGAACCAATTGTGATGCTTGATTTGATTCGGAAGATGAAGGAACCACTTCATGGCATTCGCTTTAGAACTGTTCCAGAGATTTGACAAGCAGAAGACCGCTCCACTCGCACCATCAACAGAACAGGCTCTGCTAACAGTATATTATGCCTTCCACATAGCTGGCAACGGGATCTTCACAACACTGGTGACAACTTTGAAGGACAGTAACAGGTGCAAACGTGTAACTCTTTTGTATCGGTTGTGAATAAATAGTTGCCACTATTAGAGTTCCAACCCTCATATAATAGTAAGAAACTGTGTAAAAATACATGGTTTACTGAAGGGATAAAAATATCTTTTAACTGGAAAAGGGAAATGTGTCTAATAGCAAATGGTCACATTTTATACAAAAATACTGTGCTATATTAAAGACAGTTATTAAAAGTTCAGAAGTATGTGTATTACTTCTGAGTTTAGCAACTCTAGATAATAAAGTTAAACAATTTGGAATGCTGCTGAAAGGGAAACAGGGCAATCACGAGCACAGGAAGATTGTATTACCATCAAACTGAATGAAAAGTTTATTAACAAAAAGTCAGAGGTTTAAAATATTTTCAATAATAATAATTTTGCAAACGTCATGGAGAAAGTGGGAAGCAGATGGAAGAGGCAATACCTATCCAATTTGATAAAACTAAAATTCAAACCAACTCTCCTACTGAAATTAGGAAAAAAATAAATTCACTCTAAAGTAAAAGCTTGCATGGAATTGATGGCATCTCCAACAAAGTACTAAAAGCTTGTTCCCAACAGATCAGTAGAATTCTCAGCCACATGTGTATTAGTTCACTGGAACATGGCATTTTTCCTGCTAGTTTGAAATATTCTATTGTTAAAGCATTGCATAAAAAGTGGAACAGGTCTGATACCAACTACTATCATCCAATCTCACTTCTGACAGCTTTGTATAGAATTCATGAAAAAGTAATGTATTCAAAAGTAGCTTCACATATGTGTAAAAATAAAGTACTAATAAAATGACAATTTGGTTTTCAGAAAGGCTTTTCACCAGAAAATGCTTTACGTGCTTTCACTGATTAAATATTATATCCTCTGAATAACCAAACATCACCAACTTGGGTTTTCTGTGATCCCTCAAAGGCTTTTGATTGTATACATCATGGAATTCTTCTAGATAAGTTTAAGTATTGTGGTACGGGTGAGACTGTGCACAAATGGTTTAATACATATTTAACTGGAAGAGTACAGAAGGTTGAAATAAACACTTCACAAGTATAAAACCACACCTAACATACAAGAATTAGCTGAGAAAACTGTAAAAAATGTCTTTCAGAAAATTATGAAGTGGTTTTCTACAAATGGACTCTCATTAAATTTTGATAAACATAGAATATACAGTTCTGCACAGTATATGGCACATCATTAATAAATACAGAGTTTGTAGATACGACAGAATATTCCCAATTTTTGGGTGTGTGCATTGATAAGAGCTTGAACTGGAAGAAACACATTGATGATTTGCTGAAACGTTTGAGTTCAACTAGTAATGCTATTAGAGTTATTGCAAATTTTAGCAAAAAACATGAAAGTAAATTAGCTTACTATGCCTATTTTTGTTCATTACTTTAGTATGATACTAGTGCCAAATATCTCACGAAATAAGTGTCAAACGAAAAAACTACAAAGAACGAAACTTGTCTAGCTTGAAGGGGAGACCAGATAGCGCTATGGTTGGCCCGCTAGATGGCGCTGCCATATGTCAAACAGATATCAACTGCGTTTTTTAAAATAGGAACCCCCAATTTTTATTACATATTTGTGTAGTACGTAAAGAAATATGAATTTTTTTGTTGGACCACTTTTTTTGCTTTGTGGTAGATGGCGCTGTAATAGTCACAAACGTATGGCTCACAATTTTAGACGAACAGTTAGTGACAGGTAGGTTTTTTAAATCAACATACAGAACATAGGTACGTTTGAACATTTTATTTTGGTTGTTCCAATGTGATACATGTACCTTTGTGAACTTATCATTTCTGAGAACGCATGCTGTTACAGCGTGATTACCTGTAAATACCACATTATTGCAATAAATGCTCAAAAAGATGTCCGTCAACCGCAATGCATTTGGCAATACGTGTAACGACATTCCTCTCAACAGCGAGTAGTTCGCCTTCCGTAATGTTCGCACATGCATTGACAGTGCACTGACTCATGTTGTCAGGCGTTGTCGGTGGATCATGATAGCAAATATCCTTCGACTTTCCCCACAGAAAGAAATCTGAGGACGTCAGATCCGGTGAACCTACGGGCCATGGTATTGTGCTTCGACGACCAATCCACCTGTCATGAAATATGCTATTCAATACCGCTTCAACAGCATGCGAGCTATGTGCCAGACATCCATCATGTTGGAAGTATATCGCCATTCTGTCATGCAGTGAAACATCTTGTAGGAACTTCGGTAGAACATTATGTAGGAAATCAGCATACATTGCACCATTTAGATTGCCACTGATAAAATGGGGGCCAATTATCCTTCCTCACATAATGCCGCACCATACATTAACTCGAAAAGGTCGCTGATGTTCCACTTGTCGCAGCCATCGTGGATTTTCTGTTGCCCAATAATGCATATTATGCCGGTTTACATTACCGCTGTTGGTGAATGACGCTTCGTCGCTAAATAGAACACGTGCAAAAAATCTGTCATTGTTCCGTAATTTCTCATGTCCAGTGGCAGAACTGTACACGGTGTTCAAAGTCGTCGCCATGCAATTCCTGGTGCATAGAAATATGGTATGGGTGCAACTGATGTTGATGCATTCTCTACACCGACGATTTGGGATTCCTGAATCTCACGCAATTTGTCTGCTACTGATGTGCGGATTAGCCGAGACAGCAGCTAAAACACCTACTTGGGCATCATCATTTGTTGTGGGTCGTGGTTGACGTTTCACATGTGGCTGCATACTTCCTGCCGGCTGGAGTGGCCGAGCGGTTAAAGGCGCTACAGTCTGGAACCGCACGACCGCTACGGTCGCAGGTTCGAATCCTGCCTCGGGCATGGATGTGTGTGATGTCCTTAGGTTAGTTAGGTTTAAGTAGTTCTAAGTTCTAGGGGACTTATGACCACAGCAGTTGAGTTCCATAGTGCTCAGAGCCATTTGAACCATTTTTTTGCATACTTCCTGTTTCCTTAAATAACGTAACTATCCGGCGAACGGTCCAGACACTTGGATGATGTCGTCCAGGATACCGAGCAGCATACATAGCACACACCGGTTGGGCATTTTGATCACAATAGCCATACATCAACATGACATCAACCTTTTCCAAAATTGGTTAACGGTCCATTTTAACATGGCTAATGTATCACAAAGCAAATACCGTCCACACTGGCGGAATATTACATGATACCACGTACTTATACATTTGTGACTATTACAGCACCATCCACCACAAAGCAAAAAAAGTGGTCCAACTAAAAAATTCATATTTCTTTACGTACTACACGAATATGTAATAAAAAAATGGGGGTTCCTATTTAAAAAAATAATGCAGTTGATATCCGTTTGACCTATGGCAGCGCCATCTTGTGGGCCAACCATAGCGCCATCTGGTTTCCCCCTTCAAGCTAGATGAGTTTTGTTCTTTGTAGTTTTTTCGTTTGATGCTTATTTCGTGAGATATTTGGCCCAGTCACTATCAATGGACCACCCTGTATATATTCACTTATGAAATTTGTTATTAATAACCCAACCCAATTCAAAAGCAATAGCTATGCACGTAGCTACAGCACTAGGAGAAAGGCTGATCTTTACTACTCTGGTTAAATCTACCTTTGGCACAGAAAAGGGTGAATTATGCTGCCACAAAAATCTTTTGTCACTTACCAAATAGCATAAAAAGTCTGACAGGTAGCACCAACTTTTAAAGCAAACTAAAAGACTACTCCTTCTACTCTAGAGGGGAATTTTTAGATATGAATTACAACACAGAAAAAAAGAGAAAGAAAATATTTTATGGCATGTAAAGAAACCTTCTGTTAAATGGACACATTCCACATCATGACAAAGTGTCGTATTTATGATGTATGGAACAAGTATTAATCTAATCCTACAGATAACTACAGTCATACTCAATTTTGACCTTGATAGATAAAAAATTTTTGTCAACAGCTAAAAACATTCCCCTTCCTATGGCATCTAATCTGTCTTTTCAACACACATTTCATGCTTCCCTAAACAGTTCAGAGCTTTCTACTTCAGGTTCTAGCCAGTTCTCAGTTCTGAAAATAATCTGAACATATCAACTTTTCTAGAAGACAGAAATTCAGGAACTTTGTTATGAATACTTCAAAAATTTACTGATAAAATTTTGACAATCTAACTGTCTTGTACTCTGAACTCAGTTGGATTTCGCTATCTGCATGTCAACTGGCATCCAGCAGATTAACAGGGCACTGTCAGTTAAAACAAAAAGCGGGGATTTGGATAAAATTGAGAGCATGCTGCAAAATCTCTAGCTTTTCTTCCCTTTGTTGGCAACATTTCATTTTAGATAGCAAGAATCCTCCATAAATTTTAGGTGTAAGTGGTTTTCGACTCACCGTCTATAACTGCAGACCTTCTAATACCAGCAAAGGACATTTTGTTACTGCAGAAGGCGGGAATTTACAAATACAAGTGCGGTATGTATGTATGTATGTATGTATGTATGTATATGTGTAGGGGGGAGGGGTAAGAGGCACTCAACGGTAAGCTTATCAGTGCTCTTATGAAATTAACTGATACAAATCTCATTAAAATGGAGAAAATGTGATGAAGTAGATTCAATCTGAGATAAAATCATTTTCACTCTCACTCATGATCATCTGGACAGTCACACAAGTTCTCATCATAGAAAACACCATTAAAGGTGTTCAGATATTCTGAAACAGTCAAGTAAAACTAAAGAAGACAAGAAGAAAACTAAAATAGATTCACAACAATGTGTGGTTGGCTGATTACTAGCCAAAAACACAGATCAGCCAGCTACCCTGATAACAAATTAAAAGCATCACTCTAAAACTTTAGTTGGACAATTCACTAAATTTTAAAAGTTGTATCACATTCATTTGATTGTCAGATTAAATAGATGGCAAATCTGTCCCAAATGAGTTGCCACCCTTTGGTCCGAAAATAAAAGACAGTCTAGTAAAGTGTAGTGCACTGCGACCTGTACGCCACAAGCACCACACGTTGGAGAGTCCTCCCACCACAGCAAGAACCATATGCCATGGGGCTGTGGCCTATGCGAAGATGAGTGAGGAGGACCTCATCCCACCTGTGTGGCTGGAAGGAGGTACACCATGGCTGCATTGAGAACTTTTACTAGATGCAGCTTATCGTCTGTCACTTCCAGCCACTATCCTCCTGTTCCTCACAATAACCTTTGTAGTTGGAGGAGGGTGTCTGGATATTCTGGACTACTTTATCTTCTGGATACGAGCATTGTAGAGAGTGAAGGGCACTCAGGGAATCAGAACAGACAAGGAATTTAGCACTAAAAACATTACTCATTGCTCCAGTGCCTGCAAGATCACATATAATTCTGCATCAAAGAAGTCTTGATGTAGTTGGCTCTTGAGGACATGCAAGGGGACAACAGCAGAGCAAAAAACAGCACAGCAACCGACGGAGTCCTCCTGTTTGACTCATCCGTACATGCAGCTACAGAGTTGTTGCGCTCTGCTAAAAGTCATAAAATAATGTATTAAAACTTATGCAGAATACAATTTCTCCTGTACTGCACTAAATATAAAATTAGTTTGGGCCTCTGCAGTGAGCAAGATGGCAGGCAGTTAAAACCCTGAACTTGGGGGGTACTTTCTCCACATCAAGTGACTCCAGCGTTCAATGCATATGGATCCAGCCTCAGCACAGAGACTGGTATGTAGCTGGTCCTATAAGCACCTGTGGCCAGCCTAATCTGCTCATGGTGGATAGTGTCAATAACGTCTAGAGAAGAAGGTCTCGCTGATCCATAAAATGTGCACCCATAGTCTAGCTGCAATTGCATGAAAGCCCTCTAAAACTGAACACAACCCACCCGGTCCATTCCCCAGGAACAGTGGCTATGCCACTTTATGATATTCAATGCCTTCTGGGTTCTGGGTTTCAGGTCTCTCAATGGTGGTAACTGCAACAGTTTGGAGCAAAAAATGAGCCCCGGTAACATCACTAAAATTATGTCCCTCATATACAAATCAGGTAAATTAAAAATATTATAAGAATGATTAGAATGAATGAAAACACACACACACACACACACACACACACACACACACATACACACACACACACCACTCCTACCTGCAGAAAACAAACCTGTCTTTACAGCCCCCACTCCTCTAATCTCTGCACTGTAAGTTGCTACTAATGCTGTTGCAGCACTGGTGGAGGAACAGCCAACTGCAAATCATCCACAAATAAGAAGCATTGTACAGGACTCTGTACTGTAGACATGATGCTGTTTATAGCTATGGCAATGAGGGTAACACTTAAAACACTGCCCTGAGGAACACCAATCCCTTGTTCAAAACGATCCAACAGCACGTCTCCAACTTGGGACCGAAAAACAGACTTAGACAGGAAGGACCGTATAAAGATGGGGAGGAGGCTATGAAAGCTCTATTAGTGGAGCTGTCCTAGAGGACTGTGTCTCCAAGCAGTATCATACGCCTCACTGATGTCAAAGAATACAACGATACAGTGATGGTTACACAGGGAAGCCTGCTGAATTGCTGCCTCCTGCAGAGTCACATTGTCGAAAGTGGATCAAAATCTCCTGAATTCACACTGAGAATGGATAAGGAGTTGCCTGATCACTAATATTGAGACTAGATAATGGTTAACCATTTGTTCCAGGGTGTTTCCTAAACAGATCATTAAAGCGACACTCTGGTAACTACTGGGACACATTTGGTCCTTTCCTTGTTTTAGAAAAGGTATTAAAATTGTCTCTCTCAACGAGTTGGGAAAGAGGCCTGCGTGCATATCAAATTAAAACATTCGAGGACAATTTCCTTTGACACTGCTGCCAAATATCGGAGCATGCTGTTTGTGACTGGGTGCAGTAACACAAGCCTCAGACAGTGCACAATACAGCTGCCATGTGGAAAAAGAGAAGTCATAAGACTCAGAATTGTTGGATCTGAAGTCCAATTGGCCCCACTCTATGGTCGCATGGAAGTGGCAGGATGCCAGATCATTTCTGGAATTGCCAGTAATCACAGTGAAATGCTCTGCCATTATCTGAGCGACACCTCCCAGGCACTGTTTGGAGACAACCATTTCAGCACTGCTGCTATTGGTAAACTACTGTGTTAATCAAAAATCCTCCTGATGGCTTCCCCCACTTTTATAGAACAAGTAGAACAGTTGGCAGAGTCCAGAAATGCTTTCCATGAGTTTTTTTGCTCTCCTAGATGATGTGCCAAGCCTTGGCCCTTGATAGTCAAAAGTCTAAACAGTTTTACAACACTGAACTGCACTCAAACCATCGCAGAGCTGAATGCCTAATCCAGATTACTTAACAACGCTCATCGGTCCACCAAGGGACAAGGTGCCTCTGAAGTTGTCCTGAGGACTCTGGGATGGAGAAGTCAGTGCGTGGTGGATCACTTGTGTGATGTCATCCACTCATTCCTGGATGATGTCACAGTGTTCAAACACAACCAGCTGGCAGAACAGCACTGCCTATCACCCATACTGGCTGTGTCCTTTGAGGGATCGTTCTATTCTGTGGGTGAATCTGGAGTGGGAGTGGTTGCTGGAATGACCATCAGTGACTTCCTGCTGAATAGAGTTCAGAAAGGATAGAGAGCAGAGAGAGGGATCAATGGCTGAAGATGATCCAACAGCAGCACAGAAATGAGTGGAAGTGCCTGTGCTGAGGGTGCACAGCTTCAGAGATGTCACGAGGCTCTCCAAAACCTGACCCCAAGGTGTAGTAGCGGCCAAGCCCCACAGTACACGAAAACTCTGGCAGTGGTAACTTTCAGCACTAGATGATGGACCAGGCTGAAACTTGGGAGTCCAGCGAACTCCGCAATGTTGGCAACCATGCACTTTTCTGACGTTTTGGAGGGACCTACGATCTTCGAAACAACTGCAGCGGCACAAGTGCATTGACAAATGCAGGTACTAGCACTAACATTAGCAACCTCAGTTTGTGTAGCAGCATCAGTTTTCAGAACAGGCTTTTTAAGAGCTGAAGCAAATGAGGAAGCAAACGCAGGGAGCAGCACAGCCTTATACATCTCTCTCTCTGGTCTCAACAAACAGGATGGACTTCATGGTTTTAAGCTCCATTTTTCAAGATATATGGTGCTGTCCCTACTCCAGACAGAGTGATCCTCAGAGCAATTTACACACTTCAAAGGAGGTGAACAAATGACTCCTTAGTGGGCAGCATCACCACATTCATCACATGTGGCTTCACCATTGCATTCAAAAGTGCTGTGCACAAAGTGCTGGTATTTAAAACAGCACATTGGCTTGGGGGCATAGGCCTGCATGCGTAAGTAAAGGAAACCAGGTCTGGGAGCTTCGTGTTACTGAAGGTGAGGAAAAAGGAGTCAGATTTTAATAGATCCCCATTCTCACTCGCTTCATGATATTTTGCAAGTCGACAATACCTTCTTAAGCCCACTCATTTCTCAATTCTTCTTTGTGAATGTCCACCAGATCTCTGCAAGGCGCAGCACCTTTGCTGCAGTTCAAGAGGGTGTGTAGCTCAGTTTCAATGGCATATTCCTGAAGGCATTTTGTTTTCTACAGGTTTGTCACTTGTTGGAAACTAGAGGTTTCGACCACCAGCGACCCTCTGTGCAACCCACTTAACAGGTTTTAATGTACTTGCTATGCCTTTTAAATCCTTCTGGATGTACAAAGGAGAAACTTTCTCAAAGCTTTCCTCTTTTCTTTTAACTATGAGACAGATTCTGACCCACAGCAGGCATTCTGTTACTAATGACTGAAGTACCCAAAAGTAATTTAGAATCTGGAGGACTCGTCACATAAAGCCTTGAGGGAGATTGGGTACTGATACCTAAGAGTACCTACTTATTCCACTGGGAGATGGACGAGGATATTTTGAGGGTTTCATCTCAGTCCCAAAAGCCGTTAAGGAAATAATGGTCCGCCAGACAGAGCCCTGCTTGCCTGAGTAAGCCTTATACAACTGAGTTGTGACACTTCCCTCAGAGTTTGCCCCTAACAAATGTTCTAGAGGTTTCTACCATCCTCACAACCCGGGTAGACAAGCCAAGATCTCTGTTGTAGTGCATCAAGAATTTCGTTGTAAATTCTAGAAACACTTGACCTTCAACTGTCTCAAACACCTGATATTTTAGGTATGAGTGCAGGAGAGTGAGAACGTTTCCACCGATCCACCTGTTTCTATGTGCAGGTCAGAAGTTTGTTATTAGAAGACTGTAAGGGGGGCGAGTCACTGATGACAACAAGTGTTTGCCACCAGCACCACAGAAGATGTGAGGAGAACTCAACGAACAATTATGTCGTATTCTTTGATGTGTTGTGTTAGTGTCTGTGGTGATTGTAAAAAAGACTATTGAACAGTTGAAGATAGATTGCTATGCACATTCATGTATTGGACTCACTTGAGACTACAGACTTTTAAATTTTTTCATGTCTTGGCTATGAACGAAACAAGACACATGTATGCTATTTGAATATGTGTAAATGAGTCTAAAGTGTATGGAATAAGTTAGCTTGCACAAGTTATTATCTGGGAAGTTGAAAATATAAAGTGATGGAACTGAAAAGTATTATACGAGTACCAAAAGTATTTCAAGGATAGAGAAGTATTTTAATAAATTCCCTTAACCAGCTATAGTCTTTGGGGAAGAAGCTTATGGGAGATTGACATAGCTCATTATCCAGAGAAGAGAATCAGCTAACGTGCAAGTTAACTGAATTGAGAGACATGTGTGCCTTGCAACCAAATACCACACTGTCTCTTGTCATCCGAAAACATTAGACTGTGTCACACAATGTTCCACTGCCATGCCATACAGTGGTCACTGAAGCATGCCCAGAGCTTACGGTGACAGATGACAGGGGACATTTACCACTTCCAAGCACAGAAACCCTGAGGTCACCAAGCCGGTACCCAGCAAACGAGGGCTGATACCCTGAGAGCTCAAGTGTGGTACGGCTTACATAAGTCATATCGCACAGACTGTGGAAGAATGCAGCACCTAGTAACAATGCTGTGCTTGTCTTTAGCAACAAGCAGGTCTGCTGTTGCTGAAAATCATATCTCCAATGAACATTCA
Source organism: Schistocerca cancellata (assembly GCF_023864275.1). NCBI lineage: Eukaryota > Metazoa > Arthropoda > Insecta > Orthoptera > Acrididae > Schistocerca > Schistocerca cancellata. The sequence continues at coordinate 741,228,934 of NC_064626.1, forward strand.
GTGGAGTATGATAAAACAATAATTTCAACCACATCAACCTCTGTTTTTAAACAACCCCTAGAAATATGCACAGCAGAAAGTCTGATGAATTGTGGTGATGGCTACAAGTTGGATAATGCATGGAACCCTACCATTTCCATAATTTGCTCTAATCAAAGATGACAGAATACGCCAACAGCCATGGCGAGTAGCAGCCCTAGAGATAGCTGTGTTCTGCCATTCCACCATTAAGGCCGCTGCCTGTCAGGTAGTGTAGTCAGTAAATCACTGTGATCTACACATAGCGCACTAATAAATTGCAGAAAGGGGGGAGGTCTCCATCTGTCTTTGGTAACTCATCTAATGATGACAGGCACTGTCCATTTGAAATATCATGGAGTAGCACTGGTTGGAAGCCTAAAATTTCTTTGAATGCACTAACTTCTGCTGTGATTGTAACAACCAGACATTCTTTCATTCAGATTAAATTGCATGAAACTTTTCTTTGTCACAGTTCTTCTTGAAAGTACAGAAATGTCTCAGTTCGTTAGTCTAGTCTCACTGTTCATGTTACTGAGAATTTACACAACTGCACTTATTATAATTTTGTGTAGTAAAGTCTGCTGATCATAAATGGCTTTTGTTTATCAAGTAACTTCCAATCCACTACACTGAACAACACTGCATATCATTCAGTGAAGTAACAGGTAGCACACATTTCACTGCTAATTTGTAATAAGTTATTTGATTAAATATTGAATTTTATTACTGAGTGTGAAAGTGCCTATATGAATACATATTTGTGTGCAAGTTTTGAATTACTGACAGGCACATACAGTTAAGAAAAACGAAACTTGCTAGCTTTCAGAATACATCCTTTGTCGAGCTAGTGTTCTAACTTGACAAAGGATTTCTTCCAAAAGCTGGCCAAGTTTTCTTTCTCTTTTATGTGTTCCTGTTGACGACTTACTTCTGCTATTTGGTGAGTGTCTGCAACTTAATGTGTCATCGTTATGATAAGTAGCAATCTATCTTTTCCTACACTGTTGATATTCTGACTTGGAGTTCCCATTGTTGAATTTATTTCCAGCTTGTCCATGTCTTGTGTCTGATTATTAATTTCTTTATATATACTAAGATGGTATCTGTTCTTTCGGACAAGTCCGAAAGAACAGATACCATCGGTGACTATGCAGCTCGTTAGAATGAAATTACGATGAAATGAACACGCTTAGCTGCGGGAGGCGTGCCAGAGATAAATCCCTGCAGTCGCACTATCCTCTGTGTCCTCGGTGGCTCAGATGGATAGAGCGTCTGCCATGTAAGCAGGAGATTCCTGGTTCGAGTCCCGGTCAGGGCACACATTTTCATTTGTCCCCGTTGACGTATGTCAACGCCTGTAAGCAGCTAAGGGTGTTCATTTCATCGTAATTATATCAATTTCTTGTTTCACTCTGTGTTCAGTGGAATTGGTTCATGCTGAAAGTAACTAAATTACAAAAATGTGGAGGAAACACTTAATGAACTTAGCTTTCTCAACTGGCATTAGTGAGTGCACTGTAGCAGATCTAAATTGGTAAGCTGAGACATGAAAAATCACGCATCATATTAAGAAGGAAACACTTTACTGATGTTTGATGTTACGCCTGTAATACACATTGTCATTTCCAATCAAGCACTGATGGAGAAATCAGTTAATGTTGTATGTGATGCTACACAAACTGAGGTTGCTAGTGTCTGCTCTGATACGTGTACTAGTACCGACACTAGCGACCTCAGTTTGTGTGGCATCGGTTTGCAGAACAGGCTTTTTAAGAGCTGTATATCAATTGATTGTCCAGTTCTTGTGCTGTGTTCATTTATGGACAATTGTCATTAAGAGTGAGAAGGCAAATATACATATAGAGGCAGAGGACTCATAATAATGAGTTCTTTGAAGTGATCTTTACAAGATGCTCTTGGAGTAAGTGCTGCTATTCTCGTAGCCATTTTTTGCTACTTGAATACAATTTTTGAGCTGTGTGAGTTACCCCATAGAAGAGTTTGAGGATAAAGTTACGTATTTGATCTCCCCTGAAATCTTGGTTGTGGTGGAAGACTGATCTGTAGCACAGGGCGCGGTCGATGGTAGATTGGGAGGTGACAATTTGATGTTGAGTTGGCAAAGCCAATGAATGCGGAAGCAGAAAAATCTGGTTGTGGTAACATATTGACCAGTAGTGAAGCTTAATGTTTACGTCTACACCATACAGAAAAATTAAATGGTGGGGTGGGGTGGGGGGGAGGGGGGTCCAGTACGTAACTTTTACTGAGTTTCATAGGTCAGATGGGAGTGGAAGAATGCAAAATATGCATATATCGGCAGGGTTTTGCTTACATTATTCCTGAGTTTGTATAACAGATAAATCACTTGAGACAGTTTGGAGCACAATTTTTCTGTATGACCCGCCTAGCTGAGTTTTTGATCTATGTAGAAACTTAACACTTTGAGTTTTTTGATCTTTATTGGATACACTTACATTGAAAATGGTGTATTCAGTGCTATTGTCATTAATTTGTAAGCAATTTGCCTGGAACCAGTTAGTGCATCGGTCCATTGCTATATTTACATTATGTCGCAGCTCCTCTAGATTGTCAGCTTGTGTAATTAGAGTTGTATCATCTGCATACAATAATGTCTCACATGGCAGTAATGAGGGTAAGTTGTAATGGACCCAGTACCGAGCCCTTTGGAACTCTTTTTGTAATGGGTAGTGAGTATGACCTTTAATTGTTTATAGTTTCATCTGTTCTCTGTTGCTTAGCTTTGACTCATTAAGGTGGAGAACATTCTCTCGAACTATGTAGTACTGGATCTTTTTAGGAAGTATACTGTGGGAGACTGTTATACCCTAGCCAGTAATGCCAACCGAGCCCGCTGCCAAAAGGTTGGCAGCATCAAAGTCCGGACGCCGTCCGCATAAGCAGTGCCAGCGATACAGGAAATCGCCGCAAGTCTGCGCGCGCCACTGCTGGCTTCTGGCTTCTTAAGCGCTGGAGTCGCAAGCGCCAGGTGTTCTGTATTCGCCGCTCAGTGGGATACTCGCCACCGATTTGAGTACTGGCTAGTACGTTGTGTGTTCATCGCAGCAGAGTTGATGTTGTCGTCAGCCGACGCTGACCTAGCCGCTCCGACTCGATCTAGACAGATTTCTGTAGACACGGAGTTCACTACTGTGTTTCTGTATCTTCGTTAATAAAGATAAGTACCGTCTGTTTGGGTTTTCATCTTTCTGTTCACTGTTCCAGCGGACCGGTCGGCCCGCTATTAAAAGTGTGGCAGTGACTTCGTAAGCCGTTTCTACAGCAAAGTGTTTGTCACGGCTTCACCACCATAAAACTGGCGACGAGGACTTCCGAACTCGTGTGCAGGGCTGGTTCAACTTGTTTCTTGTTCTACTAATTATAGAGATAAAATTTTGGGGGCTGGTTTAATTTGTGTTCACTATGTCTGCCGAATTACAACAGTTGATCTTGTTACAGAGTCAGCAAATAAAAAGTCTGGTGGAAGCAATCGCCAAACAAGCAGCTAATCCTCCAACACAAAAGGAACAAGCACAGGCAGCACCACCATTCTGTGCTTTTGATCCATCAAGAGAAGAATGGCGAGAATATTTCGCGCAGTTGCAGGCGCACATGACAGTCTACAAAATCACAGGTACTGAGCGGCAGCTTTATTTAATTTCCACTGCAGGCGTGGAAGTCTATAGACTACTTTGTAAGTTGTTCCCGGAATCCAAGCCAGAAGCTTTAGACTATGACGTTGTTGTTAACAAGCTTGCTGAGTATTTCGAGTCGCGAGTTCATGTGGCAGCAGCCAGATTCAAGTTCTTCAGATTAAAGAAACTGCCACATCAATCTAATAAACAGTGGTTAACAGATTTACGGGGCCTCACCCGTCAGTGCCGATTTAATTGTGTGTGTGGAGCTTCCTACAGTGATGTCATGTTACGAGACGCTATTACTCAAAACATTGCAGATTCTCGTTTTCGTGCTGCTATCTTAAAGTTGCCTGACCCGTCATTAGAGACTGTGCTGAACATCATTGAAGCCTAAGATACTTTTGACTACGCTGAGTGTGAGTTAGATCAGCCATGTATTTCTCAAATTGCCTGTGCTAAGCAAGTTCTGTCACGCCCGCGGCCCCACCGGCAGAGTCAGACTGTAAACACTAGCCAGCCGCGTCATGTTAAAAACATTCGTCAGCCGCGTGTGCAAAATGATAAGAGTTATGTCTTGCCCTAAGTGTGTTCTTGCTCATCCTCGTGAACGTTGCCCGTTAAGACATGCGGTTTGTCACTTTTGTCAAAGGAAAGGACACATCCAGACTGTTTGTTTGCGTAAACGCAAGAACAATTCTAGTGCTGCCCAGCCCATGGATATTCATGTTATTCAAAGCCAGCCCGGCCAGAAGGTCGCGTTTAAAGACTCTTCCATGGTTCGTGTGGGTAATAAACTTGTTCGCAATAAGCCACCCACCCAGCCCTCTGCTATGCGACCCAAGCGTAATTCAAACGCTGTAAAAAGTAATGTACAGACGGCAAGTGAAGCGGGAGTTGTTGTTCCACCCGCCCAACCCACGAGTTGTCGTAAGCAGCAAACACGCGCTAAACGCGCTGGTTTTGTGTCTTCCGCCTCCACTGCACCGATCCAGAGACAGTGTAATAAACTATTTGTGAAGCTACGCATCCAGGATAAGACCTTCAATTTTCAATTAGGCACTGGTGCGTCTGTGACTCTAATAAATAGTGCTACGTATGCGGCTATCGGCCGCCCTAAACTTTCAGCGGCAAAACATTCTTTGGCTACTTATAGTGGCGAACAAATTCCTGTGTTAGGTGTCTGTAGTGTGCCAGCCACATTCCGTGGCAATACAAAAACAGTTTCATTCACAGTGCTCCGCGCTACAGACAGTGTAAACATTTTCGGATTAGACTGTTCTGACTTGTTTGGCCTGTCTATCCAAGACAATGTGTTGCAAATTAATTCTGTTGTTGTTCCTCAAGACAGCATAACCGCTTTGTGTAAACAATACAGTGACATATTTAAAGACGAACTAGGTTGTGCTGCGAACTTTGCCACTCATATTACGTTAAAAGATAATGCTCAGCCTCGATTTTTTCGTGCTCGTCCAGTGCCTCACGCCCTCCGGGCACCTGTAGAAGATGAACTTCGTCGTTGGCAAAACAACGGTGTTATTCAACCCGTTTCAGCGAGCCAGTGGGCTTCTCCCTTAGTTATTATAAAGAAACCGTCTGGCAAGTTACGTTTGTGTGCTGATTTTAAGTCGACAGTTAATCCTCAGACTGTCATTGATTCTTTTCCTTTGCCTAGACCGGACGAGCTGATGGATAAGTTAGGGGAAGCTCGTTTCTTTTCCAAAATTGATCTCCGTGAAGCATATTTGCAATTGCCCCTCGACGAGCAATCACAACAGTATTTTGTCATCAACATGTCGTTGGGGTTGTTCCGTTTTCTGCGTTTGCCTTTTGGTTGTGCGTCAGCTCCAGCTGTTTTTCAGCGTTTTTGTCACAACTTCTGGCTAATGTGCCATCGTGTTGCAACTATTTAGACGATATTGTTGTGTCCGGTCGGACGCCTGCTGAACATTTCCGTAATTTGGAGTGTTTGTTTACAGTGTTGTCTCAGGCAGGCCTACGTTGCAACATCGATAAATGTTCATTTTTCCTTACGGAGATGGAGTATCTGGGACATGTTATTAATGCTCAAGGCATTCATCCCTCCCAGTCACATTTAGCAGCTATTCGTGATTTGCCCGCCCCTCGCAATCTGCATGAATTGCAAGCAGTTCTTGGCAAATTGACATATTATATTAGGTTTATACCTAATGCATCACAGATTGCTGCACCGTTGCATCGTCTCCGCTGTAAGAATGTTCCGTTTGTGTGGTCAGCTGATTGCCAATCAGCCTTTCAGCAGCTTAAAGAGGCTTTATTGAATGATCGTTGTCTGCTCCATTACGACCCAAACAAGCCTCTAGTGTTAGCTTGTGATGCCTCTTCTTTTGGCCTCGGTGCGGTGTTGTCTCACCGAGTCGGTAACACCGAACGTCCTATTGCGTTCGCATCTAAATTGCTAAAGAAAGCTCTGTGTAATTATAGCCAATTGGACAAGGAAGCGTTGGCTATTGTGTTCGGTGTCACAAAATTCCATCACTACCTCTATGGTAGACCATTCTATTTAGTAACAGATCACAAGCCTCTGACGTCCCTGTTTCATCCGTCTAAACCAGTTCCTCAGCGGACAGCTCAGAGACTACAACGTTGGGCTCTTTTGTTATCACAATACCAGTATGAGATACTGTATCGCCCTACAGCTCAGCATGCAAACGCTGACGCACTTTCTAGATTGCCGATTGCTGCGGATGATGTCTTCGATTCCTCTGAAGACTCTTGCCATCAGATTGACGCCGATGAGCATCAATATCAATCCCTCCGGGATTTTCCGGTTGATTATCGTCAGGTGGCACGTGAGACAGCTACAGATCCTCATCTGAGTTTACTATTACGTTTTGTTCAACGTGGTTGGCCGTCCAAGGCAAAGGACATATCAGATCCTGTGGTTCGTCGCTATTATCCGCAACGTCATCTGTTGTCTGTTTCACAAGGAGTTTTGCTGTTACGCACCGAGAATGACCAGCTTCGTGTAGTGGTTCCCCAAGTGCTCCAATCCAAGGTCCTCGCCTTGTTGCATCAAGGTCATTGGGGAGTGGTCCGCACCAAGCAGCTTGCCCGCCGTCATTGTACATGGATCGGCATTGATAAGCAGATTACGCAGATGTCTACAGATTGTTCGACGTGTGCCGCACACCAAGCTGCTCCGCCTCAACGCTATTTTGAGTGGGCACGCCCTGCTGGTTCCTGGCAGCGAGTCCATATTGATTTCGCTGGTCTATATTGGAATTCTCGTTGGCTCATCGTGATAGATGCATTTAGTAATTTTCCGCTTGTTGTGCCCATGCAGTCTACAACGTCTGCACAAACTATACAGGCGTTGACTTCAATTTTTTGTATTGAGGGTCTTCCAGAAGTTTTAGTGTCTGACAATGGTCCACAATTTACCTCTGCTGAATTTGAAAGTTTTTGTTCTGCCAATGGCATTCGCCATGTTCTTACTCCGCCGTTCCACCCTCAATCGAATGGTGCAGCGGAACGTTTTGTACGCACATTCAAGGATCATATGGACCGCCTTCGTGCTATGCACTCTCGTCAGCAGGCCCTCATCACGATCCTGTCGTCGTACCGGACCACGCCACACGACGGCCCTTCGCCTGCGGAGCTTCTCCACGGCCGTCGTCATCGCACCCTACTACGGTTGTTGCACCCCCCGGATCGACCCGCCACTTCTGAGCATCGCACGCGTTTTCAGCGCGACGACGCTGTTTTTTTCAGAGTTTATCACGGTCACCGTCGTTGGGAACGAGGCACCGTGATAAGTGTCCAGGGTCGCGGGTTTTACACTGTTCAAGGTGCTACTGGGGTGCACAGGAGGCATCAGAACCAGTTGCGCCGCGCTGGCCGCCCGGATTCTGCCGCTCGTTCTTTGTCCACAGATTTGGTCCGCGGCGGGTTCCAGCCGCGCCTTCCGACTTCGCTGCCGCCTCCAGGGCAGCAGCAGCAGCCGTCGCCGCTATCACGCAGACAGCCCGTCCCGTTGATGCCTCCCGCGCAGCTTCATCCGGGAGCGCCCCAGGTGGTTGCTCCGGCGCCTGCGGTCCCTCTTCAGTCGCCACCGCCTTCGGAGCAGATGGACGTCGACCCCTCAGCCGGGTCGCCATCCCAAGCGGTGGCTGTGCAGCCTGTCCTGCAGCCGCTTTCCTTGGGCACCCCCAAGGAGTATGACACCGCAGCGCCTTGTCCGGCGCCCACTCAGCAGCCGTCGACGCAGCGTCAGGAGACGCTGCCTCTCTTCGTGGGTCCCGACGCCCCGTCGCGTCCCGTACCAGAAGCTGCGCCCGTGGTCACAGGCGTGCACCCTGACCTCGGTTTTCAGTCGGTGTTTCCTGAGGCTCCGCGCAACCAATGCTGGGGTGCGGACCAGGGACTGCCACCGACAACAGTCTCCGCCCCGGTCTCTTCTGCTACGCCTGCGGCCAGACCCCTCCCCCGCCGTCGACGCTCGCCACGTCATTATTCAACGACGGTGCGGCGATTTGGGGGGTAGGAGTGTTATATCCTAGCCAGTAATGCCAACCGAGCCCGCTGCCAAAAGGTTGGCAGCATCAAAGTCCGGACGCCGTCCGCATAAGCAGCGCCAGCGATACAGGAAATCTCCGCAAGTCTGCGCGCGCCGCCGCTGGCTTCTGGCTTCGTAAGCGCTGGAGTCGCGAGCGCCAGGAGTTCTGTATTCGCCGCTCAGTGGGATACTCGCCACCGATTTGAGTACTGGCTAGTACGTTGTGTGTTCATCGCAGCAGAGTTGATGTTGTCGTCAGCCGACGCTGACCTAGCCGCTCCGACTCGATCTAGACAGATTTCTGTAGACACGGAGTTCACTACTGTGTTTCTGTATCTTCGTTAATAAAGATAAGTACCGTCTGTTATTTAATCAAAGTGTTTGGGTTTTCATCTTTCTGTTCACTGTTCCAGCGGACCGGTCGGCCCGCTATTAAAAGTGTGGCGGTGACTTCGTAAGCCGTTTCTACAGTGAAGTGTTTGTCGCGGCTTCACCGCCATAAAAGAGACAGTATCAAAAACTTTCCTCAGATATAGAAGAGTTACACAAGTTATTTTCTTAGTCTCAAAACAGTCACACATTTCTGTGATATGGTCTCAACTGCTTTGACAGTGGAAAGATGAGGTCTGAGCCATATTGTTAGGAGGTAAGTGGATTATTTTGCTCAGAGTGCTGATTCATCTGTTTGTGCATACCACATTCTATAATTTTTGATATAATTGGTATGAGGGAGAAGGATGATAGTAATCAGGGGATGCTTTATCACCTTTCTTATGGATGGGTGTTACAACAGTAATTTTTAGGCAATCTGTGAAGATACCTTCATGTAGCATTTGGTTGATGATTTTGGTTAGTGGCAGTAGAATTTATTTCTTTATATTTTCACATATTATGAAAAGGATAGTTGCTACTTAGTATGTAGTGGAGACGCTGAGTTGCAGATAGGCAAACCAAAAAAACTATCAGAAAGTAAGCTTTGGGCCAGAAAGGCTTCATAGGTATTAGGAGAAAAACACACACCGTCTGGCCTTGGCAGCAAGAGACTGTCATGTGTGTTTGAGTTGCATTTGTGTGAATGTGTGTGAGTGTCTTTGTTGCCTAATTCTTATGAAGACTTTTTCTGACCGAAACCTTACTTGCTAACAGTCTTTTGTTGTTTCTATCTGTGACTCAGTATCTCTGCTATATGGTGAGTAGCAACTATCCTCCGAATAATATGTAACTATTCCATCCTGGGTTTTCCTTCCTTCATATTTTTTATTACATAATTTGAAAGTCCATAGAAATCTGCTTTTGAGTTGCTAAGTTTTTGGCAGTTGCTTCACTAACTGTCTTTAGGATACAGAAGACCTGCAGAGGTTGTCATGTTGCTTAATATCTACAACTTGCATCTTCGGTGAGATTTTTATTTGAGCCAGAACTGGTAAAGTGTTCATTTAAGGTGTTAGGTTGTTGTTGAGCTTATTTTCAGAGCTTATCTCTGCTTTGATAACTATTCATGCTGTTTTACACTTAGTTGTTGAATTGAGAATATAATTGTCATTTGCTTTCCTCTTGGGCTGCTGTAATTTCTGGTCTATACACCCTTCTCACTGCAGTGTAAGTTTCCTTCTCACCCTGGCTTTGTTGCAATGCATCACAGTGCACCATCATTTCCTCCCTAAGTTTGCTCAGGTATGACATGCACCAGTTTCTCAGTTCTTGAGGTTTATGAGAAAAGTTTTACTTTCTGTGATATTTGAGACAACATGAGTCAAGGTTATCTACTAATAATTCTAAAAAATTCTGTGTTGATTCATTGGCAGATATATCATTACTGAGTACTGTAGCCCAATGTATGTGATTAAGGTTGATTTTTAACTGATTCAACTTATTTCATTGGATGGTCTGATTACTCTTCCTAGTTCTGTTGAAGAATTGTCTGTTTTGTTATTCTGCTGGTCCTAAGCCACAGCTTGCATGATCTAATATCCTGAGATTTACAGTTGTTGTTGTTGTTGTTGTGGTCTTCAGCCTGAGTCTGTTTCGATGCAGCTGTCCATGCTACTCTATCCTGTGCAAGCTGCTTCATCTCCCAGTACGTACTGCAGGCTACATCCTTCTGAATCTGCTTAGTGTATTCATCTCTTGGGCTCCCTCTATGATTTTTACCCTCCATGCTGACCTCCAATACTAAATTGATGATCCCTTGATGCCTCAGAACATGTCCTACCAACTGATCCCTTCTTCTAGTCAAGTTGTGCCACAAACTCCTCTTCTCCCCAATTCTATTCAATACCTCCTCATCAGTTACGTGATCTACCCATCTAATCTTCAGTATTCTTCTGTAGCACCACATTTCGAAAGCTTCTATTCTCTTCTTGTCCAAACTATTTATCATCCATGTTTCACTTCCATACATGGATACACTCCATACAAATACTCTCAGAAACGAGTTCCTGACACTTAAATCTATACTCGACGTTAGCAAATTTCTCTTCTTCAGAAACACTTTCCTTGTCATTGCCAGTCTACATTTTATATCCTTTCTACTTTGACCATCATCAGTTATTTTGCTCCCCAAATAGCAAAACTCCTTTACTACTTTAAGTGTCTCATCCCCTAATCTAATTCGCTCAGCATCACCTGAGTTAATTTGACTACATTCCATTATCCTCGTTTTGCTTTTATTGATGTTCATCTTATATCCTCATTTCAAGACACTGTCCATTCCGTTCAACTGCTCTTCCAAGTCCTTTGCTGTCTGTGACAAAATTACAATGTCATTGGCGAACCTTAAAGTTATTATTTCTTCTCCATGGATTTTAATACCAACTCAATTTTTCTTTTTCTTTGTTTTTTCTTTACAGTACCAAATTCAATTTTATTTGGCTGAAAGTTGCAGATTATATTAACCTGATGGGTTTGTCATTTAGGCAGTAGAAGTTTAATGATCTTAACATGCGTGATAGTTGCTTCACATATGAATCCACCTGCTCATTGCTCCTATAGATTGGTATTCCTTCAGGAGATGCTTGTGACCACTTCTGTGAGGTACTGAATTGTGGTCTAAAGATTCAGACAGCTTCCAAATTATGACAGCAACTTTCTTAAATCGGTCATTCCATGTCAATTCAACCAATTTGAGAAAATGTTCCAGCCGATAGTCTCAGATTTGGCTGAAATTTAGCACACCAATGCTACCGAGTGTGGAATACTGATGTACAAAATTTTAAGTTCCCCTGCCAATTAGTTCCAGAATTATGGCTTGTGAAAGAAAGTGGCATGACCCGGAAATTGCAAGACGCATCTGGCAATCTATCTTCAGACCCAACTTCAGGTCTTAATAACTTCGGAACTATTCCGCACAGTCCAGTGGAATTTTTGCAACCCAGTAACATCCACTTAGTAGAGAACACACTCTATGAATCAAAACACCAACAACATGTTTCTGAGGGAAAATAAAAAATTCCAAAGTATGATTAAAAAAATGTAATACGTTAAAAGGTACAAATTGTAGGTGCCCTCTATGCTAAATATAATTCACTCAAAAATGGTATAAATTTTTTTTGGGTAAGCTTAATGTGGCCTAAACACACACAGAACTCACCTTGTCCATATCAGTCACACAGAGTTACATGCACACGAAAATACAAAAATTTGAAAAATTACCTGAAAAACATGGATTTTCTAAGTGTGGTAGCACAAAACGGACAAGTGATATCCAAGCCAAATTTCAAACACTGCATAAATAGACCATAATATAATACATGGCAAAATTTCAACTTGTTATTGCAAGGCATTTGTGTACAATAAAAGTTGACAAAGATGTATTTGGTTACATTTCTTTTAACCCGATTTAGCAAGTAATAGTGATGATGCAGACAGCTTGTTTCAGATAAAGCTGCAGCATTTGTTGGGAACCATTAGGCAACAGCAAGTTAAACAATGGTAGTTTTCAGGGACAGAATGACTCTTTGTTATGCAGGAACAACAAAGGAAACAAGCAACAATTACAGGTTACTCATGTTTTTAAGATTCTAGTTCAGACTGATCAGTACTGTTGTGGAAAGCCAATATGAAGACAGAAGAGTGTACTAGTGGTGCTTTTGTTCAAACAAGTTGCAGTATTAGTAGAACACAAGCATCTGAATGTCATAAATGAACATACGGAACAAAATGTGGCATTCGCTTTGTACTGTATGATCTGGATGAATCGGACCAAGAATTGTTGCTATGGAGATCTGGGATACACCCTGTGGGCACAAGAAGTACAGTTCCAGGAAACTTTAGTGTTTGTTATCACCATATGAAAGTGTTTATGGATAAGTATTCTTTCCTACAAAGAAGTTGTTTTGATCCATTTCGGATTCATAATTATGGCTCTTTTTTTCTGCAACATTGGAGAGAACCTTCAAAGAATATTTCCACAACATAACATATGTAGAGCTTGATCAAATAGTAACAGAGCCACAAACCATTATCAGGAGAACAGCTTCCATAAAAGCCTGCCTCACTGTGTCATATGTGACAATCATGTGAATCGGGAATGGTTTGTATGTTTAGCAATGTGTACTCAACTGTTGTAGTGATCACACATATTGTGTATGAAGCTATTCAGACTTTCACGTGATATATGACAATTAAAAGTGGATATGGTCTTAACTTATTGCAAATGTCACCAAATTATTAGAGCAAAAGTGCAGTTTTGTGCTTGATGGTACCCTGATTACATCAAGCCGTCACAGTCTATATATAAACTTGTAGCCTGAACAAAAATATGCTGATGAAAAAGAGCAGCAACTGATGAGGGGAATGCAATTAGTATTTTAACAGTGGTAACCTACAATTGTATTGTTTTGATCCAAGTAATGTACAGTTTGCACATATGATATTGGACAAGCCAGCATACATTTTTACAATTTTATTGTTACAATTTTAATTGTTTCATGATGGTTTTTTCAATATTACAAGAAGGTAATAGACATCACATTGTATTTTCACTTCTTAGGTGGGTTGCAACTTACTTTTACCACATGATGAAACTCAGTGGAACATGGTGAGAACAAAATGGGAATAAATACAGACCAGTATATTACATACTTGAAGGAAACATGCGCTACAATCAGGCCTAAGTGATCAGTCAACAAGAAATCAGTTAACATTTATTACCCTTTTCAAAAAAATCATTTAGTTTGTAAAATCTTTGCTCCAGAAGAATTTTTTTTTTTCTTTTCAATTTATATTCGATCTTGCACTTCAGTGTTTGAGGCTTTGGAGGAACATTGATGCCTTTATGGCTTCTGCATGACCTGACTGACTGAGTACTGGCTCTATGAAATTCTTCTTTATCAGGTTTTCAGATATTGTATCGAAACAGTCATTAAAAGCATTTACAATTTTTTTCTGGTTATGATGTCAACTCATCATTTATATTCAGTTTCAGAGTTTTGTTTATAGATGGTGCTTATTGTTGGTTTCATTTTCACAACTCTCCAAATGCCTTTCACTTAATTTTTAAATTCTGTTATTAATTTATCATTATATAATTGTTTTGCTTGCTGAATTACTTCTTTGTAGACAGTACAGTAAAACTTACAGTATGTTCTAGACTCATCATAAAGTTCTTCAGGTAGTGCTTTTCTTGGCTAGAGATTTTTATTGCTTTTGTTACCCATGAATTTGTGCATTTGTTTCCAATTCTTCTTAACTTCAGTGGAGATGCAGTATTGAAATAGTGAAAAAATGTTTTATGAAATGAACTAAGCATGCTATTATCATCATTATCATTATCATCATATCTCTCTAACCAGTTCTCATTTCTTAGAAGATAATTAAAAAGGCTTGTGTTTTCATCATTAAATTGCCTTTGCACTGTAGTTTTTGTAGGATATTACTTTTTGCAGTTTAAATTCACTGTTAACATCTGGGCTTCATGGTCACCGTAACCCGTTTTAATGATTACATTTGATTAGTATTGTCTGTCTACATTTATAAAGATCTGGTCAAGAACTGATTTCGAGTTTTGTCGAGAGCTGATTTTGAGTTTTCAGTGATCTTGGTTGGGGTTTCAATAGTTGGGGTAAGTAGAATGAATTAGTAATATTTAGCAATTCATCGTTGCCTCTTCCAGGTTTAAGAAAGTCGATATTAAAATCTCCACATAGCAGTAAAATTTTATTGAGTTGATAAATTTTATTTAGTAGTGCTTCAAGGGAGTGATTGAAAGTCTGAATGTTAACATGTAACATGAGGCTCCTTGAATGTCCAGGTGGGAGCAGCCAAAGGAACCTTCTACAACACATTTAATCCCTTTCACATTTTTTTCCATTAATGTATTATGGCAGTGACTAACAAAATTAATCACGGTTCTCTGAATGGTGACTATAAAAGCTGGCAAAGTGTTCTTGCATTTCCATGAAAGGTTTTTATTCACAGGTGAAGCATCAGCAAACATTCTTCACATTATGCACTACTGGTCAGTTGAAAACTCATCGTGGCCGAGAGAAGTTGAAAAACAACCACTGTAGTCTGTCAATGTGTAGTTTTGGCTTTTTGAGTACTGCATAACTGGTCCCTGTTTTATTGACAGAGTTCTACATAATTGAAGGTACCTACAATTCCTAACAGATATGCTGTCACAGTTATTGGAAGACATCTACTGGACAAAGACAATCCATGTGGCATCAATATGACAAATATCCTGTCTACTTCACACAAATATCAGACCATCTTAACAGAACTTTCAGAGGTTACTAGATTATTCATTTGGAAAACACAAAAAGGCCGCACACTCACCAGACTTCACACCTGAGGACTTTTGTTACCTTCATCCTATTTGATTAGGTTCCACACAAATTACATTTTAGAAGTGTGTTTCATAAGCTCTTCCCAGTGCCACAGACAAAATTATATAGATCCATTTTAAAAGAGTTGGTTCAAAATTTGGCAGATAGAACAGTTTAAAAATACTTGCATATACCAGAAAATTAGCCACTATAACTTGGCAGGAGCCACATCTCAAAATATTTGCTCATGTTGGATTTATTTGGGCAGACCTGTCTAAGCCCACTTGAAAAAATTACACTGTAATTTGTCAGAGTGATGGCTAACCCCAAATACTCAGGAGCTAACAGATCCTGGTCTCTGATGGCCCACCATAGCAGTGTGTGACTAGCGACAGAAGACAGTCCAGCCCAAGTTTGGCTATGGCTACAGAATTGTGTTCCTTCCATTGGTAAAATGTTTTTAACTTGGCATAATTGCAAGAAATATTTGGCAGTTCTGCGACTGACCACTTGTTCCTGGTTGTGGCACCAACTTATGCTTCTAAATTCACCTTTTCGTTTTGATGAAGATTTTCACTGAGGATCTCATATTGAGCTAGTAAATGTCATGTGTCGTAAAATTGATGAATTTTATTCTCCATGCAAGTTAAAGCTAATCTTGATTTTAACACTGTGAATGATAATTATGCCTAAGTCACCATAAAAGCAATCTAAGAATTCTCCAAGGTACTTGTAGCATGTTGGCTTAGTAGTACACCTCTCATCATATTATGCCAAGGATGCACTATCTGTCATTTCAAAACTGACTCGAGGAGTACTGGGCTTCACCAGTTTTTTTCTGGTGTCTTTAATAGAATCACAAAGGGCCAGAATGAAAATCAGTAATACAATCATAAGAAAGATGCAGTATTCATGCTGTTATATACATTGAACAACCAGGTTCCACTAATCCTGAACTTTCCGCTACACTCTGACAAACTTATCGTTCTCCTTGATTTACACAGTTATATCTGTTGTAGGGAATTAGCTGTACATGAAGTACACCCATTTGTTGAACCAGAAGAGTGAGAGACAGAAAAGGAGGAGGAGGTGCAAAAAGGCAACATAAATTGAATTTGATAGCCTTCCCTCTGAAACTGTGGATGATGACTGTTGAGTTATAGAGAACACTGACAGAATGTTTTTTATTTAGTTACTGCCAGCAGCTCGTGGTCTTGTGGTGAGTGTTGCTAACTGTTGATCACAGAGTCCTGGGTTTGATTTCCGGCTGGGTCAGGAATTTTCTCTACTCAGGGCCGGGTGGGTGTGTTGTCCTCATCATCATTTTATCATCATCATCGGTGGGCAAATTGCCAGATGGCTGAACATCCTAAGTGGGGGCTCCAGGCCACAAATGCCATACACACATTTCATTTAATTTAGGTACTATGCCTAGGACTTTGCCTAGTTGGCAGTGCGGGTCTCCCGCATCGTTCCCTAGCTCCTAGGAGTATGGGACTTCATCATTCATCAGGTACTATGCATCAAAGCCATAGGAAACATCATATTTCATTTGTAGAAATCTATTTGAGTCTCCAGAATGTATTATCACTCTGCAGCAGACTGTGCACTGATATGTAACTTCCTAGCAGATTAAAACTCTACGCCAGACTGGGACTCAAACCTAGGATCTTCGCCATTCACAAGCAGCTGCTATATTAAGTTATCAGCACAGCTCATGACCCATCCTCACAGTGAAAATTCTTTCTGAAAACAATCACCCAGTCTGTGGCTAAGTTGTATTTCCAGAACATTCTTTTTGCCAAGAGTGCGAGATCTATAAGTTTCTCAGGAGAACTTCTGTGTAGTTTGAAAGGTGGTAGATGAGAAGCTGGCACAAGTAAAGCCTGATGACAGATCGTCTGTCATTGTTGGGTCTAGATCTGTTAGTAGAGCAATTTTTCAGAAAGGCAAAGCTCTCAGGTTTGAGTCAAAGCTCAGTACACAGTTTTAAACTGCCAGGAAGTTTTGTATTTGTCTCTTCTTGAAATAGGTCTAAAATTCTGACTGAACCAATTTTGCATGATTTTTAGTTAATATTACCTCTTCTGTGTGTATCAAATTTGAGAGGAAAAACTAACATGTTGCATTTTATCCACAACATTGTTTCACAAGCCTTAACTCTGGTTGTAACTGCTGATAATTTATTTCTGTGCTACTACATTACTTTTGAATTCCATTCATTGATACTTCTCATCTTTGTCCCCAGAGATGAACGTTTGATGTTCATTGCACAGATAAGTTGATGAGTCTACGTGTATTTCCAGAAATATCAAAATGTGCAGTAGTAAACCTAT
This sequence comes from Schistocerca cancellata, assembly GCF_023864275.1. NCBI lineage: Eukaryota > Metazoa > Arthropoda > Insecta > Orthoptera > Acrididae > Schistocerca > Schistocerca cancellata. Next base: position 741,246,251 of record NC_064626.1, read on the forward strand.
TTATCAAAGTGAAGGCAAGTAAGAAACCTCAAGAAATAGAGCGCTGTCTCTCCTTCCCTTGCTCTAAAGAATTTTTGAGGAGGTGTAAATAACAAAGTGTTTACCCAAATTTCTTTCCTTAACCTTATAACAATTACTCAGTTTGGTTTGCATGAAAGATTCTCTTCCAAGAAACCAATATATGTTCTAACAAAATGAAAATAATCAACAAAACTGATTCTGGTGGTATTTCTTGGTATCAGGCCAAATTACTCTTATTATTAACCACAAATACCATTAGGAACTAAAAGTATTGGCATGTGAATGTAAGAAACCTGAAATCCCCAATGAGCTAATGGGAGATAATTGGTTAGTGGCTGTATATAATATTTTTGCTGCACTCTCCTACAGAAAATATATTTGCCTGACTTAGCTTCTTAGTCCCAGAATATTACATTACAGTTCTCTGCAGAGAAAGCAGTGCAAGATCTGACAACAATAATCCTGGCAGAGCTAAATAAGAAAATCTGCCCTGTTGATGTATTCTTTTCGACCTTGACAAAGCATTTTATTGTGGGGATCACAAAATTCTACTGACGTTTTATGGCATTAATGGCACCTCTGTTGCATGAATGGAATTTTAGCTTCATAGTGAAAAGAAGAGGGTCATATTAAATAGATTGTGTCCCATGAATGGAACTAACTTCAGGATAAGGTAACAAACATTGGCATGCCACATGAATCAGTATTGGGTGTACTCTTGTTTTTAACCTACATAAATGATCTTCTAATAACTTTAAAGGGTGGTTGAAAAACTGTAACATTTGCTGATGACACAAGCATACTAATCATGAGACCAAACTCAACCTTAGCTGACACAGTTCAGATGATAGCTGAAGACACACACAAGTTTTTCATAGTTAGCAGTTTCACTTTGAAGCACACAAGAACTCATATGTGATTTCAAACCACCACAAGAAGGAGACATCAATTGATGAGACACGCTTCATAAAATTCCTTTTGGTCCAATTCCATGACAAGTTTAAATGAAGTCAACATGTAGGTATTTTTGCCATGAAGCATTTCTCATTTTGCTGATGTAAAGACAAGAGGGAAGGAGAGGGAAAGACGAAAGGATGTGGGTTTTAAGGGAGAGGGTAAGGAGTCATTCCAATCCCGGGAGCGGAAAGACTTACCTTAGGGGGAAAAAGGACAGGTATACACTCGCACACACATATCCATCCGCATATACACAGACACAAGCAGACATTTGTAAAGGCAACAGAACAGAAAAAAAAAATTAAGTTACTTTAGGGATTGTAGAAGTGGAGATATTCTACCTGATTTATGTTGGTCAGTTAGGCAGAGCTGTGGCATTTATCTTCTTACACAAAATCACCCATACAATGTATGTTACAAAGTTTTATGCACTGTTAAGAAAATTAGAAAGGTGAGACTGCTGGAGATGTTTGAAATCAAGAAACGTACAACTTTCACTCAACAGTGACAGTGGCTTTTTAAATTGAGAGCTAGTTTATGATCAAATATACAGAATTTGTAGAACACCAGGAAAGTGTTTCCTTTTTAATGTACTGTACAGTTAGGAATAATACAAATAGTAGTTCTAACCCATTTTGTTACTCATTTAAACAAAGGCTGTCATTTTAACATATTAAATACAATTTGTAATATTGTCAGTAATAGTGCTGTCCCTGTTGTCTGCAGAAGTCAGAGATCTTAGAGATAAACTGCAAAGCCATAACACATAAAACTGTAGCTATATGGCTAGTAAGGAGGCCAATGCCATCACGAGTTTAGATGTGAGAAGTAATCGACTAAATGCCTCCCGAATGGTGAGGCCAGAAAGATATATAAGGCCATGCTGAGCCTCACATTTACTTCAGGGGATGTTGAATGTACATAGAGAAGAGCAGCGGGAATGGTCACAGGTCTGTTTAATTGTGGGAGAATGTCACAGAGATACTGACGGAACTGAACTGGCACACTCTTGAAGACTGATATCCTGAGGACATTTATTAACAAAGTTTCAAGAACCGGCTTGAATGATTACTCTAGGGGTATATTGGACAAACCCCTGTGTGTAGCTCACGGACTGGATGTGCAGAGGCATTCAAACAAACATTGTTCCCACACTCCATACGTGAATGGAACATGAAGAAACCCTAATAAATGGTACAATGGGACTTCCCTTTGCCGGGCACCTCACTGTGGTTTGCAGAGTATAGATGTAGATGTAGAAATCACAGTTGGTGTGTGTCCAGGGCACTGTAACCAGTATGACCTATGTGAATGACATTCTGCGACCCGTAGCCATACCCTTTCTGCACAACACCCCAGACGCCATTTTCCAGCAAGCCAATGCACGACCACATTTTGCTGCATCAACACGTGCCTTGTTGGTGTCACAGGATGTCAGCCTTTTGCCCCGGCCCACCTGTGTGATATGGTGAAACGAAACGACAGATGCAGCATGGTGACCCTGTGCTGACCACCATGGGTGACCTCTGGAACCAGGTGAATGCTGCACAGATAACTATGAATGACAAAACTATTTGTGCCTTATATGCGTCGATGCCATCGCACATGGAACAAGTTATCAGGGCCCATGGTGGACACTGTGCCTGCTATGCAACAGGACATATGCTGAACCGAGGTGACTGAAATACTAATCATTTCTGCAACACGTGATAATGTACACATCCTGTGAATATGAATGTCCTATCTATAGTCATTATGGTGGTATAAAATGCTGAAAGTGAACAACTCCTTATTTGCTCTCATCAACATAAGCCCCCACAGTTTGTAGTGTATGTTTTTGTGATTAAGTAACTTGACAAAGTGCTGCAAAACTTCAGATGATTTGTTAGTTGAGTTTCTTAAGGATCTGTCTACTCTTGCCATCATATTTACACATTTTTTCGATAGTAATGAAGTGATAATGATTTTGGACTGTCTTCCTTCAGGATATAAATTCATAGTATCTTACTGCTCTGTGTCATTTTATGTATTCTAATTTAGCAGTTATCTTTGTCATGGTAAAACAGGTATTCATCACAGGTTAATACTGGTAAGTGTGAAATTCATTTGATTTTCAAATACATTTTAATCATGACAGCATATTGTATACATTAACAAGTTTAGTGCCTGCTGCTTTGCTCACATATACTGTATGGCCTGCAGAATTTTTTGTTTTTTTTTTTTTTTTTATTTAATCAAATTTTCATGTTGTTCACAAATTACAAGACCTTCTACGCTTTTCACACTAACTAAGGCCATATAACCATGGTCTTTTCCGAATGTACTTCTGAACGAAAAGTGGTTCTGGTAGCTGGAATCCAAAGCTTTTGTTAATCGTGCCTTTTGCGTTCTTGTGGAGATATTTCCAAAGCAACTTTCATCACCTAAAAAATATTTCTTTAATTTCTAACCGAGAAGTCAAATACCATCATGATGTGGCCTTAAAAATCATTTAGTAGATCTTTACTAATTACACAGGCCGCCAAAAATTTTTTTAAACTTTTTTTTACTTTGATAGCTGATCTTCATAGGTTTTTATGAGCTGAATCCAAATCTAGCCTTAGTTTTTTTTGTATCACCCATAGTTTTCAAGCAATATGCTTTTTATCATATAGTATAAAAATCCTATGCTGTACAGTAAACGGGGAAAATAGTGAAATACTTTGTTACAGCATAAGCATGGTTTGTATTTACAGTAAGCTACTTAAAACAATGATATGTGTTAATAGAGGTTCCACTTGTCATGTGGAATTTGTTTGTATTTTCTTTCTCTTTTTCTTTGAAGCTTCTTGTGTAGCTTTTTCCACAATGAGTCACTTGCTGAACTTCTCAGTGAAGTGACCAACAGTAGTTCCCCATCATGTTACTGTTCCAGCGGCCTTGGTAGCATTTTTCCATCACTTTAATGTCCTGGTGAAAACTCTCCTTGCTCCTCACTAAAACATTCTAAAGTTTTAAACTTCTTCAACATTGTAGCTATAATAATAGAAACATATTCTGGGTCTTTTTCATGTCCTAAGAACTTTGTAATGACTTGCTTGAATGATACCCATGCTTCTTTCTCATTTACGGTTATTGAGGATTCAAAGTTAACATCAAACATCAATTTTCTAATGTCAGGTCCAACAAAGACGCCTTCTTTTAGTTTAGCTTTTGAAAGGTGTGGAAACTTTTGGCAGAGATACTTAAACATGGTCCATCTTTAGGCAAAGCCTCTACAAACTGTTTCATTAGGCCTAACTTTTTATGTAGAGGTGGTAGGAGTACATTTTTTGGGTCTACAAGGTTTGTGTAAAATGTTCTTCTCTTCTGATTTTAAAGACTCCATCAAAGGCCAGTTCTTTCTGCACCCCTAGCCCTTCTATCCCAGTCAGACAAGAAACATGGAAATTTGGTAAAGCCACCTTGCTGACCAAGGAGCATGCATGTTGCTTTTAGATCGCCACATATCATCCAACCATGAGCAGAATAGCCTATTTTATTTATCACTATTTCTAGGTTTTCATAGCTTTCTCTCATATGTGCGGAATGTCCAACAGGTATAGATGCATACATGGTACCGTTGTGTAATAAAACAGCCTTTACACTAGTTTTGGATGACTCAATAAACAGCCTCCAGTCTTCCTTTTTGTATTCAATAACAATTTCATTCATCAGACCAGGCAGTCCACCTTCTTGTTGAAAAACTTGGAAAATTGCTGCTCCCTCATTCTACATACATATATGCTGGTTCCAACTGCCAATAAGTTCTTTTCTTTTAATCTAGAGCCAAGCAATTCAGCTTTTTCTTTCGTTAAGCCCAGATCCCTAACCAAATCGTTAAACTCAGTCTGAGTAAACAATCTGGGCTCTAGGCTTTCTGTATTACAATGGAATTCATCATAATCTGGTTCATATAAATCACATTGTACATAAGAAAAATCTTCTGTTGGGATAGAATTTAAATCATCTGGTGGTTCAGGAACCAGCAAATTCACACCATGCCCTACAGGTCAGATGGCGGACAGAAGGTTAGGGTAGCTTATTACCTTCTTGTTTTTCGAATTATGACCAGTAATATCAACACTGTAAAAGTAGCAATCATCAGAATGATTAGTTGGCTCCCTCCATATCATAGGAAAAGCAAATCTAAAGGCTTTTTTCTCATTTTCTCAGATCTTCAATAAACACATATAACACACCTTATGCGGCACGCAAGATTTATCTTGATCACCAAGTTTAGATCCAAAGTATGATAGATAAACCTTTTTCACAAAGTCCGCAATGTTTCTTTGGTGTTTTTAAATCACAAATTCACGACAAATTATACAAAAACTGTCAGCAGAGTTTTTACAACCACAATTAGACATTGTACTGAGCACATGTACAGAAAACAGAAAAGTGAGGTTAGGTTGACAGTAAACAAAACCCCATCTGTTAACACAAAAATAGAATCGACCTTTTTTGCTAGCAAATGTTTTTCAGCAGTGCTACCAACATCATCTACATTCACTAACCTCCTTTTTAAATTATTTTAACTACGTAAAAGCTGTTAAATTCTTTAAAAAATCGCCTAATTTAATAAATTTAACTGTAAAATGTGAAGAAATGGTGATTCCATTTCCAAAAATGCTGAAACACATATTTTGTTTTATTTTCTCACTGAGAAACCAAATACCAGCTGTAGCAGTTCTACCTTCAAAATTGCCTAATAGCAACATACTTTTTCTCCTTAGGAGTGGAAGTTATGGCAATCCATTTATAAATGATGCCTACAGTATAAAATCCACATTCTCTCTAAACTTCAAGTTTCTGTCTTTAGCAGTTTGGGCTGGCCAATGATGAGTCAGTGAATCAGTCAACCTATTTCACCCTCTTGGGGCTGAATTTCTGAAAACAGTGAAATTTGTTTGTTTTATTTTTAACACAGAAGCGAAATACAAATGTTCATAGATTTAACTTCAAAAATGCCTGCACAACGAAATACTCCCATAAAAACTTTCATCCCCTGTTTCAACCCCATAGGGGTTGCATTTCCAAAAACAATGAAACATATTTTATTTCTGAGACACCAAATTTAAACTTTCATACATTCACCAAGTCAAATGTCAATGTTCATAGATGTAGCTTTAAAAATACTTTTGTAGTTCCTTAATAATAATATATTTTCAAAATAAAAAGCTTTCACCCATTGTTTCACCCCCACAGGGTTAAATTTCCAAAAATTCTGAAATGTGTGTTTTTACTTCTGATAGGTCTAACTTCAAAATTATCTTGATAATGACATTTAAATAAAAAAAAAAGCTTTAGCCATATTTCATCCTCTTAGGGTTGGAAGTTCAAAAATCCCTTTTTAAATGACACCTACAGTATAAGATCAACACCTTCTCCAAATCTACAGTTCCCATCCTTAGTAATTTGGGCTGGGCGATGATGAGTCAGTCAATTAGTCAGTCACAACATTGCCTTTTATATATAGAGATTTCCTCACGCCATGTCATGCATGATTGTTTCACATCAATAACTCTGCCACTTCTACGTCAAAATTATCTAAGACTGTTGTTAACAGCCACAAAGTTCTCAAACTATCTGTACTAAATGGGCTATTAATGATAGTCTGGGAATTCTGACATTGCCCTCACAGTATATATTTTCTTTAATGTTGTTTGTTGTTAGCAATATTAGCTTATTCCCAAGAGTTAGCAGCTTTCACTCAGTTAATACTAGGCAGAAATCAAATCTGCATGTGGAATGCACTTCCTTGACTCTTGTGTAGAAAGGAGTGCACTATTCTGCTGCATCCATTTTCAATAAGCTACCACAAGAACTCAAAAATATTAGCAGTAGCCCAAACACTTTTAAGTCTAAACTGAAGAGTTTCCTCATGGCTCACTCCTTCTATTCTGTCGAGGAGCTCCTGGAAGAGCTGAAAAATTAAGCAAATTCCAGTGTTACATTGTTGATTTTCTTTATTTAAACTTACGAATCGTCGCCTGAATATGTTTCTGATATTTCATTTTATCTGTTTCTACTATCGTGTTATAATTTCATGTATGGACTCGTTCCATGATCATGGAGACTTCTTAATTTGGTCCCACGGAACAATAAATAAATAAATAAGTATGGGACCTATGCTATTACTGCCTGTGGATTTAATTCCTTCTTGACTCCATTTATGCACATCAAAAGTGGGTGGTCTGACTGTATTTCTATCAAATATAAACTGCATAGTATTAACTCAATTCCTCATGGGTGTTCATTATGGAGAAACCATACAATCACATAGCAACCAGTGCTACAACAGTAAAGTGCTTTACACTACTGAGCAGTAGCAGATACTGTAGACCACAGGCAGTCTCCACTATGCAAAAACACCTGATGGCTACTTGTGCTTGGAAGAGAGATCCTTTAAGATCTCTAAGTGTGTTGCTGAGACCTGTTATGAAAATACTTTTGGAGGAAACTTCTGGTGCATTAGAAAGTGAAGTAATTTGTGACTGCTGTTTTATATACATACACATTTAGCATACAGTGAGTATAAAAAGTTAAAATAGTTACAGGCTGAGTAGTGTTGGGCACTGAGGATGTAAGTTGATGGTGAATGGCTCTCAGCACTACTCACTACACATTAATATATACATCATTTGGCTACTAACACAACTGCATTTTGAATGTGGTCTGGTATACAACTTCTGACTTCTTCCTTTTCTTCTGTCTTTTTTGGTGTCAGTTTCTTCTTGGCAAAGGAACTTTTTCTTATGGGGTAATGGAGGAATTTGATCCTGATTGTGGTTCCTTTGAATACGCCGGCAAACTTTTGACTCAGGAGAAATCTAGCTTCAACTGTGGATGTGTTGTTAAAATTATGTCCTTTTCTGTAATGGGTGAAGGCAAGACATATTCCTTGGTTAGTATGTGGTAATTTGGTGGATAAATGCTGTATCTGTTCAACACCTTTGTTTCGTTATTGTTCCCATCTTTTAGGAAGCAGTTTCAAAAATCCCTTTGAACTGTCTTGAACGTGTTTAACTCAGTTTCTGAGGACAGCTTCATTTATAGCGAGCTTCCTCACAACTTGTTTCGGCTATTCATGTTTTCAGGACCTCTTTTACAGCTTCTATTGTTTCTGGACTGTATGCCTTGGGCATATCCTTGGATGAAAAGTGCAATAACTGTAACTTTCACACATGTATCTCTCAGATCTGCTGGGAACCTGCCAAAGTTAAACCTTTTGCTTTAAGATCCCATTGCAACAACTTAGTCTTTCTAAAGATGCAACCCTCACTGCTATCATGGGGTTTGCAGACAATGTCTGGGCATACAGATGTGATACAATCAATACAAATCAATCCTTAGATGTAAACAGACGAATACACAAATGGATTATCAGTAAATACAAACAATTTGAAGTTGTAAATCAAAAAATGTGTAATTGTAGTGTCTTTTAATAGAGTCAGATTTGCCTGCAGTTTAGGTAATGTAGCTGTGTTAATACGTGTTTTTACATTATTTCACAGAATAGAATAGAAATATAATGAAACCTCAGAAAATGCTCTTAAGTTCATAAAACCTAGGTGTTCATAATGGAATGTTATGTTGTTTAGAATGTTTTAACCCTACAATGCATGGTGGTGCATATATGCATTGTCACACAAGTTCCATCAACATTACAAAGCAGCAGTAGTTTTTTAAGGCTCTATGCTCGCAGCAGTGATACATCACTGAAATATCACTTTCAACTGTTGGCAGTTTTCACTGTGTCTGTCTTCTGTGGGGTGTAATCTTTGGTGTTGACATTGTACAGTCTTAGTGCTGAGTACTGAGTGTTTGAATAATCAATGATCATTGTTGTAGCTGAAGATAAGCACTAAAACAATATGTTTTGATGCAGCTCTCCATGCCACTCTATCCTGTGCAAGCTCCTTCATCTCCCAGTACCTACTGCAGCCTACATCCTTCTGAATCTGCTTAGTGTATTCATCTCTTGGTCTCCCTCTACGATTTTTACCCTCCACGCTGCCCTCCAGCACTAAATTGGTGATCCCTTGATGCCTCAGAACATGTCCTACCAACCGATCCCTTCTTCTAGTCAAGTTGTGCCACAAACTCCTCTTCTCCCCAATTATATTCAATACCTCCTCATTAGTTATGTGATCTACCTATCTAATCTTCAGCATTCTTCTGTAGCACCACATTTTGAAAGCTTCTATTCTCTTCTTGTCTAAACTATTTATTGTCCATGTTTCACTTCCATACATGGCTACACTCCATACAAATACTTCCAGAAACGACTTCCTGACACTTAAATCAATACTCGATGTTACCAAATTTCTCTTCTTCAGAAATGCTTTCCTTGCCATTGCCAGTCTACATTTTATATCCTCTCTACTCCGACCATCATCAGTTATTTTGCTCCCCAAATAGCAAAACTCCTTTGCTACTTTAAGTGTCTCATTTCCTAATCTAATACCCTCAGCATCACCCGACTTAATTCGACTACATTCCATTATCCTCGTTTTGCTTTTGTTGATGTTCATCTTATACCCTCCTTTCAAGGCACTGTCCATTCTGTTCAACTGCTCTTCCAAGTCCTTTGCTGTCTGTGACAGAATTACAATGTCATCGGCGAACCACAAAGTTTTTATTTTTCTCCATGGATTTTAATACCTATTCCGAACTTTTCTTTTGTTTCCTTTACTGCTTGCTCAATATACAGATTGAATAGCATCGGGGAGAGCTAAAACCCTGTCTCACTCCCTTCCCAACCACTGCTTCCATTTCATGCCCCTCGACTCTTATAACTGCCATCTGCTTTCTGTACAAACTGTAAATAGCCTTTCGCTCCCTGTATTTTACCCCTGCCACCTTCAGAATTTAAAAGAGAGTATTCAAGTCAACATTGTCAAAAGCTTTCTGTAAGTCTACAAATGCTAGAAATGTAGGTTTGCCTTTCCTTAATCTTTCTTCTAAGATAAGTCGTAGTGTCAGTATTGCCTCACATGTTCCAGTATTTATACGGAATCCAAACTGATCTTCCCCGAGGTCGGCTTCTACCGGTTTTTCCATTCGTGTGTAGAGAATGTGCGTTAGTATTTTGCAGCTATGACTTATTAAACTGATAGTTCGGTAATTTTCACATCTGTCAACACCTGCTTTCTTTGGGATTGGAATTATTATATTCTTCTTGAAGTCTGAGGGAATTTCGCCTGTCTCATACATCTTGCTCACCAGATGGTAGAGTTTTGTCAGGACTGGCTCTCCCAAGGCCGTCAGTAGTTCTAATGGAATGTTGTCTACTCCCGAGGCCTTGTTTCGACTTAGGTCGTTCAGTGCTCTGTCAAACTCTTAACACAGTATCATATCTCCCATTTCATCTTCATCTACATCCTCTTCCATTTCCATAATATTATCCTCAAGAACATCACCCTTGTATAGACCCTCTATATACTCCTTCCAACTTTCTGCTTTCCCTTCTTTGCTTAGAACTGGGTTTCCATCTGAGCTCTTGATATTCATACAAGTGGCTCTCTTTTCTCCAAAGGTCTCTTTAATTTTTCTGTAGGCAGTATCTATCTTAACCCTCGTGAGATAAGCCTCTACATCCTTACCTTTGTCCCCTAGCCATCCGTGCTTAGGCATTTTGCACTTCCTGTCGATCTCATTTTTGAGACGTTTGTATTCCTTTTTGCCTGCTTCACTTATTGCATTTTTGTATTTTCTCCTTTCATCAATTAAATTCAGTATCTCTTCTGTTACCCAAGGATTTCTACCAGCCCTCGTCTTTTTACCTACTTGATCCTCTGCTGCCTTCACTATTTCATTCCTCAAAGCTATCCATTCTTCTTCTACTGTATTTCTTTCCCACATTCCTGTCAATTGTTCCCTTATGCTCTCCCTGAAACTCTTTACAACCTCTGGTTCTTTCAGTTTATCCAGGTCCCATCTCCTTAAATTCCCACCTTTTTGCAGTTTCTTCAGTTTTAATTTACAGTTCATAACCAATAGATTGTGGTCAGAGTCTACATCTGCCCCTGGAAATGTCTTACAATTTAAAACCTGGTTCCTAAATCTCTGTCTTACCATTATATAATCTATCTGAAACCTTTTAGTATCCCCAGGGTTCTTCCATGTATACTACCTTCTTTCATGATTCTTGAACCAAGTGTTAGCTATGATTAAGTTATGCTCTGTGCAAAATTCTACCAAGCAGCTTCCTCTTTCATTTCTTAGCCCGAAACCATATTCACCTACTACGTTTCCTTCTCTTCCTTGTCCTACTGTCGAATTCCAGTCACCCATGACTGTTAAATTTTCGTCTCCCTTCACTACCTGAATAATTTCTTTTACCTCATCATACATAATTTCTTTTACCTCATCATACATTTCATCATACTAAAAGATATCAGATAGATTATATAATGGTAAGACAGAGATTTAGGAACCAGGTTTTAAATTGTAAGACATTTCCAGGGGCAGATGTGGACTCTGACCACAATCTATTGGTTATGACCTGTAGATTAAAACTGAAGAAACTGCAAAAAGGTGGGAATTTAAGGAGATGGGACCTGGATAAACTGAAAGAACCAGAGGTTGTACAGAGTTTCAGGGAGAGCGTAAGGGAACAATTGACAGGAATGGGGGAAAGAAATACAGTAGAAGAAGAATGGGTAGCTTTGAGGGATGAAGTAGTGAAGGCAGCAGAGGATCAAGTAGGTAAAAAGACTAAGGCTAGTAGAAATCCTTGGGTAACAGAAGCAATATTGAATTTAATTGATGAAAGGAGAAAATATAAAAATGCAGTAAATGAAGCAGGCAAAAAGGAATACAAACGTCTCAAAAATGAGATCGACAGGAAGTGCAAAATGGCTAAGCAGGGATGGCTAGAGGACAAATGTAAGGATGTAGAGGCTTATCTCACTAGGGGTAAGATAGATACTGCCTACAGGAAAATTAAAGAGACCTTTGGAGATAAGAGAACCACTTGTATGAACATCAAGAGCTCAGATGGAAACCCAGTTCTAAGCAAAGAAGGGAAAGCAGAAAGGTGGAAGGAGTATATAGAGGGTCTATACAAGGGTGATGTTCTTGAGGATAATATTATGGAAATGGAAGAGGATGTAGATGAAGATGAAATGGGAGATATGATACTGCGTGAAGAGTTTGACAGAGCACTGAAAGATCTGAGTCGAAACAAGGCCCCCGGAGTAGACAACATTCCATTGGAACTACTGACAGCCTTGGGAGAGCCAGTCCTGACAAAACTCTACCATCTGGTGAGCAAGATGTATGAAACAGGCGAAATACCCTCAGACTTCAAGAAGAATATAATAATTCCAATCCCAAAGAAAGCAGGTGTTGACAGATGTGAAAATTACCGAACAATCAGTTTAATAAGCCACAGCTGCAAAATACTAACACAAATTCTTTACAGACGAATGGAAAAACTAGCAGAAGCCGACCTCGGGGAAGATCAGTCTGGATTCCGTAGAAATACTGGAACACGTGAGGCAATACTGACCTTACAACTTATCTTAGAAGAAAGATTAAGGACAGGCAAACCTATGTTTCTAGCATTTGTAGACTTAGAGAAAGCTTTTGACAATGTTGACTGGAATACTCTCTTTCAGATTCTAAAGGTAGCAGGGGTAAAATACAGGGAGCGAAAGGCTATTTACAGTTTGTACAGAAACCAGATGGCAGTTATAAGAGTCGAGGGACATGAAAGGGAAGCAGTGGTTGGGAAGGGAGTAAGACAGGGTTGTAGCCTCTCCCCGATGTTATTCAATCTGTATATTGAGCAAGCAGTAAAGGAAACAAAAGAAAAGTTCGGAGTAGGCATTAAAATCCATGGAGAAGAAATAAAAACTTTGAGGTTCGCCGATGACATTGTAATTCTGTCAGAGACAGCAAAGGACTTGGAAGAGCAGTTGAACGGAATGGATGGTGTCTTGTAGGGAGGATATAAGATGAACATCAACAAAAGCAAAACGAGGATAATGGAATGTAGTCGAATTAAGTCGGGTGATGTTCTGAGGCATCAAGGGATCACCAATTTAGTATTGGAGGGCAGCGTGGAGGGTAAAAATCGTAGGGGGAGACCAAGAGATGAATACACTAAGCAGATTCAGAAGGATGTAGGTTGCAGTAGGTACTGGGAGATGAAGAAGCTTGCACAGGATAGAGTAGCATGGAGAGCTGCATCAAACCAGTCTCAGGACTGAAGACCACAACAACAACAACATTTCATCAATTTCTTCATCATCTGCAGAGCTAGTTGGCATATAATCTTGTACTACTGTAGTAGGTGTGGGCTTCGTGTCTATCTTGGCCACAATAATGCGTTCACTATGCTGTTTGTAGTAGCTTACCCACACTCCTATTTTTTTATTCATTATTAAACCTACTCCTGCATTAACGTATTTGATTTTGTATTTATAACCCTGTATTCACCTGACCAAAAGTCTTGTTCCTCCTGGCACCGAACTTCACTAATTCCCACTATATCTAACTTTAACCTTTCCATTTCCCTTTTTAAATTTTCTAACTTACCTGCCCAATTAAATGATCTGACATTCCACACTCCGATCCATAGAACGCGTTTTCTTTCTCCTGATAACGACATCCTCTTGAGTAGTCCCCGCCCGGAGATCCGAATGGGGGACTATTTTACCTCCGGAATATTTTACCCAAGAGGACACCATCATCATTTAATCATACAGTAAAGCTGCATGTCTTCGGGAAAAATTACGGCTGTAGTTTCCCCTTGCTTTCAGCCATTCGCAGTACCACAACAGCAAGGCCGTTTTGGTTAGTGTTACAGGGCCAGGTCAGTCAATCATCCAGACTGTTGCCCCTGCAACTACTGAAAAGGCTTCTGCCCCTCTTCAGGAACCACACGTTTGTCTGGCCTCTCAACAGATACCGCTCCGTTGTGGTTGCACCTTCAGTACGGCTATCTGTATCGTTGAGGCACACAAGCCTCCCCACCAACGGCAAGATCCATGGTTCATAAGCACATAGAAAATTTTGGCCAACTTTGTAGTTGCATATCTTTTCTTCCAGGCATCCAATGTTAGTTAGCCTAACTTTGATCCATATATAGACATCATAGGTAGGAATGACACTCTTTGGTTCATATGAAAAGTAGCAGTGGTTGGTCAAACCTTGGCTCTCATAACAGCACAACGAATTTTTTAGCCACTTTAGAGACTTGTATCTGTATTTAGCTGTGGCTAAATCCCAAATTTTTGCCACGGTGTGATTCAGCATAAAAATATGTCTGCGTATATTAAAGCAAATGACCAAATGGATGCTAGAACTTTCCTAAAAGCTTGGCAAACTTGGCACATTTGCACCTCTGTATGCAATGCGAAAATGAGTAGCCTCTCTTTAAAAGCCCATAGAAATTCAACCACTGAAGATACTGGACTGAAATTTGATATACAAGCATCAAAGACCATATAGAATCTCCTCACTAAATTTCATTAGATTTGGAGATGGTCGAGAGGGGATCCCTGGCACTCTTGACATGGAATGACTCAATTGTCATTAAGTCATCTGCTGTGATGGTTGTAGATTATATACGAAAGCAGCGCCATAGTTTAAGTCTTTTTCCTTTATATTTTGTACCGAATTTCACCAGTTATTGTAAACACAGAGACTACAGCGCATTACAAACCAGAAAGTGAACGTCTATTCACAGTTTTCGCTATATGTGGAATGACGTGTGTGAAGAATGTAAGCAATAAAACAATAAAGAAATAAATGCATGACTTTACTAGAGTAGCCGGAGGAACTTGGAAGCGTCGTACCCCAAGCGTCGATGCGGGGCCTGTACGACGCCAGTAGGTGGTGGGGTGCGCCAATAAAGTATCGTGGCGTGGGCGTTACGCCACAACAGGCCTTCCATTCAGTTTATATTTTTCAGATACTAAACAGTAAATACTATCTCGTTGAAGTCTACAATCGGTGTATAATATATAGTAGTGACGCTCATATTAAACCTTTCCTAGCTTCATATCAACGGAAAGAGGGGCAATGATGCAGCGTGGAGTAATATTAGCCAGTGCGCAGTTTTACCCCACCTGCAACGCGTGAACTTGCCCCGAATTGCAAGACTGTACACCCACA
The DNA here is from genome assembly GCF_023864275.1 of Schistocerca cancellata. Lineage (NCBI taxonomy): Eukaryota > Metazoa > Arthropoda > Insecta > Orthoptera > Acrididae > Schistocerca > Schistocerca cancellata. The sequence continues at coordinate 741,261,377 of NC_064626.1, forward strand.
CAACAATAATGTGGACACACACAGCTTCTGTCAACGCAGGAAACGCATGGTAGAATTGTATCACAAGAATAACAATACATAATGATACATGCTGGTGTAATGTTGAACTTCGTTATCATTATTGCCTGATATATTCTTTACTTTCGCAACACAAAACTTTATATGAAAACCATGTAAAAAATTGTTATTACCTGATCGCGAAGAATTTACCGCCACTACAACAAATTACGGCAAGTCAGCCTCCAGTGTTGCCAAATGCCTACGAGAAAAACCTGCTCATACGCTTTCGAAACTAAGCTATTTTGCATGGAAAGGAACTATTATGTTACTGAACATTACTTGTGATGATATTCACATTTTTAATAACATACATGACAACAATTGTTCATTACCTTATTTAAATAAAGATTTTTGTGGGGTCAAGTTCAAATGCGGATGAAGTACTCGATAGGAAAGTAGTTGTACCTACAGTCCTGCTCGAATTGTCTGTCGGTCTTGAAGTTTTTATAACATTTTCTGTGCAGGCAAAGCCCAGCGTTTATTGTTATTATTGAGGTTAACGCTTCTGATGACATTCTGCTGCATGGTTTGCTTTTTTTAAAATGCATATCTGATTCTTCCTCCCTTGCATATTTCGTCAGTTTATATTTGTTCTTTTACTAAGCAGGGATGACATGAAAAGAGGGAAATTACTTTAGCCAGACGATCCCATGAAAGATTTAGTGTTTATTTATTGGGTTTCGGAATTAGTGATTATAATAAAATGTAGCTCAAATGGTAGGATCAGACAAAGAAGTACCTTACTTACGCAACAGCGTAGGTGCGTGGGACTGGCTGGAAGACCTGTAACCATATTACGAAAATATTAGCAGTTGATCCTGTTTAACAAAGGAATGCCGTGACCGTGTTATTTGAAACTGAAACAATGACAGACTAATTTGAATGCATCGAACTTTAAAATCCCTGAACAAAACGTTCGAGTAGACGAGTTTCTTAGATATTTTGGTCGTGCAATTTACAGTAACAGCAGTGACGTTTTGCTAGCCAAATGCATCTCTCTGTTATCGACATATGGTGATAGCCCCACAATCTAAAGCTATAATGAGACACATGGGTGATTATTTAATATAGTGATGGTTAACGTGAATTAAATTATTAGAACAACTGGTTAAGTTAATTTAAATATATGTTACGATATTTACGTTAAATGTTACACATTACTGAATGGTTAACGCACCTGTAATGGAAAAAGAAGTATAGTCGTAACCAGAGGTAAAACAGAAGTGTGTCTCCTTCACAATAGCAAGGAAGACGTAAAACAATAATTCATTTATTTAAACATAATATATCACAGAGATTAGTTAACGGTTCTTAAACGCAGCTCATCGCTGCTTTATCGATATGGGCCTGTTACAAACGTTCATGGTACTTAAAAGTATTTCCACCTCTGCGTTTGACCATATTAAAACCGGTAAAGAAGTTCCTACATCCTCTAAACAATCCTGCAAATTAATTACCGACCGTAGCACCTTTATAGTTCGCAACCTCATGCGAGAAATACAGTCTCAGAAGTTTCTTTCCACTTAGCAGTTGCTAAGATTGGCACTGAAATTATGCCATTGTGGTTGCATTGCTGGGGACTTGCAGATATTTTATTATACAAGTGATTTTCTGACTACTCGCAAGGAATTTGAAACTTACAATTCTGATATCTCAAAACTAAAATTATTAGAAAATCTTGCTTGAAGTTCGCCATGTAACTTAAGAAGGAAACTTATCGCAATCTCAGTTTAGTACTTAGTATCAAATAATTTTCCTCAGCTTCAAATTCTAAATATGTACCATAATGTTGGTTACTATGTGATTTTCCCATCATTTACATATTAATAACTCACTAGCACTCTGCAGAAAAATAACAGATTTTATTTTCAGGATCTGAAATAATAGTTTCACAGCGGCATGTTAAACACGGAAACAAAGTAAAAAACAAAGAGAAAATAACATCAGCTAAGGTATGTCGGAAGACCAAACAATAATATATACACTTTTAATCTTTATTCAAAGTCGATGCTTCCCATAGTGCGTAGGTTTGCACAGTACGCAGGTTTCAAGATCCGAATTCAAGAAATTTTTCTTGCGTGTCGGAGAAACAATTTCTTTGCTATCCCCTCCCCTAGAACTGTTAAATTGTCCAACAGTTTAGAACGATTACCCTCTGCACCTCGACCAAAATTGGATGAAGAAAAACGAAATTTTGATTTTTTAAATCTGCATACAGGGAATATAGGACTGAGGCAGCATAATTCTTCTCCTTTGATCTCACAATGGCAAACAGAGAAGAGAGTTCTTACTATTGTTGGAGCAACTGCACTTTCAGTCAAGGCCATCGAGTGTGACACACCTCAACAACTTTCATAAGCTCATGCCCATAATTTATTGCGAGAAACAGATCTTTGTACATGCATTGACCAACATGTAGCAGAATGGGCAAACCAGTAGTAAATAAGCTTATCATACAACATTTAGAACAAGTTTTACTTCACTTCCGATTGGAGTATCTGCCATTACTGTTATTATGAGCTACAATGGCCAAAATAACATTAACAACAATTGTCTTAGTTTTTCTTTCAGCTGAAGAAACCAGCTCAGATGTACATTCTGTGGGAGTAGTAGGGCAAGGGTGGCACGAGCACATTTTGTTAGTGCAGGCTGCATACATTTAGGGGCAAGCATACATTCAGGGGCAAACATATGCTAATTGATTAATGACCACCTTCCCCTCCACCTACTCTAGCCATCTGGGTAACCTCAAACCATCCACCCCTCCCCCTTGCTGATACAAGCACACTTTCAGGCATGGGTTATTTGAATAGCTGCCTGCCGCTCTATCAATTTGATTGGCTAATTAATTAAGTCAATAACTTCTGTGTGGCACAGTTTTTCTAGGTGGATACTGCTCCTTCTGAAATATTGAATGATTGGCTATTTCACGAGATATCGATTGCAATGTGTAGAATTTTGTTTAAACAATTTCTAGTAAACAAGACAATGTGTTGAACATTGTTTATTTAAGCAATTTATGGATGCAAGGGATATAAGACAGTGTATGGAATAGAGTTTGTTTATTTATTTAAAGATTTTGTCATGAAGTTGACTACAATGTGTGGAATACTGTTTATTTAATCAATTTGTGCATGACAGGGCAGTATGGAAACAATGTGTGGAATACTGTTTATTTAAACAATTTGTGCGTGACAGGGCAGTATGGAATATTTAAACAATTGCAGTGCTTTTTTATTCCAATCACATAAGGAATACCATCATGAAACATTCACCGCACCTAATAACACTGTCACAGATTGCACTAAATATATCAAGTGAAAAAAACTCCCTATCACTTCCCAGACTCCCGGACTGATAACACTGCACCGTGTGCGTCACTGGGCAGGGTCCACTACAGCTGCTGGACTGTACTAAACCCCTGCAAACAAAGCATCATGTAGCAGCATCCATTTGAAATTTGACACCAAACTCACTTCCTGCCCCCCCTCCCCCCTCTCTCTCTCTCCTTCATTCTGTCTCAAGTGGTTATTTCCTGTTTGTGTGAACCAAAGTATGTAAACACACACAGACCAAGATGTCCTCCCCACCCCTCCTCCCTTCCATCCCCCTCCCCTGCTCCCCCTTTACCACCCATACAGACCTGACACTGGTAGTTGTGTATCCCCTTGTTGTCACACTTCCACTGTTATGGAGACCTGTAGTGGGTATTAAAAAGACATTTGAGAAGAAGTAGGTAGTGTCTGCCGTGTGCCACATTAACCCCTCCTTTGCCTTTGCCTTTGAGCAAGGCAGCGAATACCTGGGAAATTCCCAGACTTACGAAAACACAAGGCTGTGGATGTCTTGGAAATATTCCCTCACTCTACTAGATCGATTTACTATAAAAATATATAATATATATATAATATATATATATATATATATATATATATATATATATATATATATATAATTTTTGTACAATTTACAATAATTTAATTTTTATAATTAATTAAATCAATGCCCTTTGTGTGCAGATAGATTTTCCTTGCATCCTATTGGTGGATAGTAGGATGGGTATATTTGGTGGGATTTGATCCTGTAAGAAACGAATGATGAGAAACTTTAAGATGAGAAAACTACTATATTCTGCACCAAACCACCAAAAAATAGTAGATCCTTTGTGACCCATGCACTATATATCTTTCTGGAGGTATATAGCACCCACTGTTCACATCCAATTACGGTTTGGTAATTATGCTATGCTTGAATTAGTCCTATAAAATGGTTGTCAGCAATGGAAAATGCATAAAACAATGACATCTTATGAAATCGTGATCTGTCACTCACTGAACATGCAGTTGTATATGAGTCTGACACAGGTTTTTCCACACAACTGATACAACACGAGAGAACAACAGAAAAAATGGTTAAATGTGTGATAAATGACCTGCTGCAACATCTCCTTCTCTCTAGAATACATCTTCTGTCATCCATTAGTTTGCGCCTCCTTACAACCCGTCTCAACCAATTAGTCCATCTACTTTCTATCATCCTTTACCACAGATCCATGTCAGTTTATTGGCAGGTGGTTCTCTTTTGCAAGAAAGCGTCAAAGACAGCAGTCAACTTGTATGTATTACCTCAATAGACATACAGCAGAATGTTGTTGAAAACCGTGCAGCAACTGTTCTGTAAGGTATTTGTTAGCTGACACCTCATGGTAGAGTTGCTGTGGCTTATGTTCCAATATATCACCAGGCATTTGTGGGAAGTGAGTAGACCACTATTCATGTAAAAAATTAACTGTGTCTATATATAAAGGTAGGATAGACATGAGGAACTGTGATTGCAATGCAGGGGTGATAGATTCATTTTGTAAACACCCGCACAATACACCAAAGCAAGAATTCAACTGGATCTGCTATAATGTACAAACAGGATGGCCAATGTGGCTGTAACATAATGGATACACAGAGCGTCCTCTCATTGGCTCCCCTAAGTAGATCCTCACATGTTCCTTGTCGCACTATTGACTGCAATGTTTATTACAGTACACCAACCGGTATCAGTGATGTCTTTCCAGTGCTTCCATCCACGAGAGCACTGTTGATCATCACATAGTGTGGGACGCCCATGATTTACAACACTTGTTTGAAAGAGTCTTGGTGAGATGCAGGACCTTCCAGAAGTGTTGACTGAAAGTATCTGCAGTCTGTTCTCGAATCTGATTGGCTGAAAGTCTTAAATGACAAATAATGCCCTAGAACTGAGGAGAATCCAATGTAAGTGTGGACATATCATAATTTTTTCGGATTCTATACAGACACAAACGATAATCAGAAATGTGTATGCATTAGAGTGTAAAATTACTACATCTGCTCATAACAGAGATATAGGTTTGACATTGAAAACTGCTATTTCAGTGCATCAATAGCCATAAGGAGGATGAAAGATTTTACAGGGAAAATTATGTCCAGTCATAAAAATGGTATAGATATTGGTATTTCCAGAGCCACAGTCCTCAGGAGGAGGTGTTTATAATACTTCATTTATCGTTGAATATCACCAGCTTGGGGCTGCAATCGTAATATTTAATTTTAATTAAAATGATAAATATTTGGCTGGTTTCCTAGGAGACTCTGCCTACCATCCTTTCGTGTGGTGGAGGTAGCTGATGAAAAGAAAGAATGGACATTTCCAGCTTAAGATGCAAGTCATCACTGAGCCTCCTGAGCCGGTAGAGCAGGGTACAAGCGTGCAGGTGACCTAATTGTGTCGCCCTCTGGGCGGGTGAATAGCAAATGGTTCAAATGGCTCTGAGCACTATGGACTTAACATCTGAGGTCATCAGTCCCCTAGAACTTAGAACTACTTAAACCTAACTAACCTAAAGACATCACACACATCCATGCCCGAGGCAGGATTCGAACCTGCGACCGTAGCATCAGTGCGGTTCCTGACTGCAGCGCCTAGAACCGCTCGGCCACCGCGGCCGGCGGCGAATAGCAACCTAATACTCAGTATGTGATGGGCAGCTGTCATGATCGCGTGTGTTGTGAGAATACTCCGATTTTTACAAAGATATTTGAGAAGATTCAACATCGATCACTAACAAGTGTAGACGCTGGTGTATTGATCTCATTCAAATTCCTATCACTCCAGTCATCCTGGAAACCATCCACAGCAAGGCAGTCCTTTCTCGTGGGCCGAGTCCGGCTGCAGGCCTGGCGCAATCACTGAGACATGCATCCACAGCAGTGTGTGCACATCGGGACGAGTGTGCATGGTGTGAGAGCGTTTCAGTGATCTTGGGCGTCTAATCATGACAACTATTACTATGGAATGGAATGTGGTTTAAGTGTGTGGTGTTTACTGCTTCTCAATATAGTCTAGTGGACTCTGTCTTGCAGCAGGAAGGTGGGAGTGATATTCATTGTCGTTACTATCTGATCACCTCCTCCTCCTCATTCTTCGTCCTGATGTAGCTGAGGGAACAAACTTTAAAAAACATCAAATTCCCAATGGATCATTCTGATACCAGTACTGTGAGGACACACATCAATCCTACCACTCTGCAGATTGTTTATGGACATAGCATTCAATTGAGTTGAAATTTAAAACTCTCAGCTAGCTCCATCGTAATGGACTTCCTACCACTTGACCAAACTGTACCAGTATCCACTGATACGAGGTAAGGGTTTGGAAACCAGGTGGTTGTAGGATCAAATACTGTCAAATATACCAGTCCTAGTATCCACCAGTAGGATACAAGGAAAACCTGCTTGTGCACAAAGAGGACTGATTTAATTAATTATTAAATCAATCTGGTATAGTGAGGAAATATTTCCAACGCATCCACATCCTTGCTTTTTTGGAAGGACTGGGGAGTTCCTAGGTATCTGTTGCTTTGCTCAGGACAAAGGAGGAGACAGTGTGGTACATGACAGACACTACCTACTTCTTTTGGAATGTGTTTGTTCCATCCACTACAGGTTTCAATAGCAGTGGAAGTGTGAGAACAAAACGATATATTGACTACCGGCGCCAGGTCTGTATGAGTGGCGAGCGGGAGCAACAACCACCTGAGACAGACAGACAGACAGACAGAGAGAGAGAGAGAGAGAGAGAGAGAGAGAGAGAGAGAGGGAGGGAGGGAGAGGGAGGGAGAGGGGGGATATGGAGGAGAAAGGGAGGAAGTGAGTCTGCTATCAAATTTCAGAGGGATGCCGCTACCTGACGCTTAGTTTGCAGAGGTTCAGTATGGTCCAGCAGCTGCAGCAGTCCCTGACTGGTTGCGTACACTGTGGTGCAATCAGTCCGGCGGTCAGTGATGTGATGGGAGTTTCTTTTCACCGAATATGTTTAGTCTGATCTGTGACAGTATAGTTACGACTGGTAAGTGTTTCATAACCGTATTCATTGTGCGCTCGAGATAAAAAATCATCATAATTGTTTGAATGTTTCATACTGCCTTGGCACCCACAAACTGTATAAATAAACAATATTCCACACATTGTAGTAAATTTCCCAACTAATTATTTAAATAAATAAATAAATTATAGTCATTACACTGCCTTGCATCCCATAAATTGTCTAAATAAACAATATTCCACACATTGCCTTGCTTACCAGATATTGTTTAACCAATATTCCATACACTACAAAATGATTTCCCGCCAAATATTTAAATAAATAAATAAACTAAATTCCACAAACTGCCTTGTACCCTATACATAGTTTAAATACACAATATTCCACACATTTGCTTGCCTACCAGAAATAGTTTAAACAATATTCCATACACTGCAATCGATTTCCCCGCTAAATATTCAATCAATCAATATTTCCAGAAGGGGCAGTATCCACCGAGGAATACTGTCCTACTCAAAGGGTTATCTATTTAATTCAAATGTTCAAATGTGTTTGAATTCCTAAGGGACCAAACTGCTGAAGTCATCGATCCCTTGACTTACACACTACTTAAACTAACTTATGCTCAGAACAACACACACACCCATGCCATAGGGAGGACACGAGCCTCTGGTGGGAGGGGCTGTGTAGTCTGTGACATGGCACCTCAAACTGCGCAGCCACTTCGTATGACTTCTATTTAATTAATTAGTCAGTCAAATTGATAGAATGGAAGGGGGCTATTCGAGTAACTCAGGCCTGAAAGTAGGCTTGTATCGATGAGTGGTAGGGATGGAGGGTTGGAGGTTTCCCAGAGGGGTTGGAGCAGGTTTAGGGGAAGGGGGGTGGAAGCATTTCTCAGAATTAGAGATTATCCCCAGGGGATCATAAATCAACCTCTATGGGGTCGTAGATCAATTAGCATAACAATATGGTTGCCACTGAATGTATGCTTGCCCCTCCATGTATGCAACCTGAACTAACAAAATGCACTTGTGCCGCCCTTGCCCTGCAACTTGTGGGGAATACAGACTGCTAAGTAGTCGAAAACATAAAAGTACACCTCTGACAAAGTACACTTTCTCATGTCTGCCTGAAGTGGGTTAAGACAGATATTCTTTGCTTCCAGCAGACAGGACCTCGCTACTGAATAGTAAATATCTGCTTTTAACTTGTGAAGTGTTATTATCAATGAAATCTCTTTTGTCAACCATTATTCTGGGTTCATGTTCTTCAGTTAATTTCCCTATGGTGATAACTACAGTGGTGATCCCAGTGTACAGCAAATTTTGTAAGTTTTCACCTTGAAGCACATAAAACAATGCTACACTGCATCTGACACTGTGGCAACCACAAGTACAGCAGAATGTTCGGCAAGTCATTCAAAACAGTGATCTTCAGTGCAATCTGTGAGACATTTTATCATATGCTCAGATGTAGGACTAAACAGTGAAAGAGTAACACCGATGAGTCATGTGTCCAACACACTGTCTATGCTGTTAGTGAGTGTGAACAATACCCACAACAACAAGACTTACTCAGTGATTTTATGCCATACAATCATGGTGCATCAAAGCAACAAGGCGATACTCCTGCAGTAAATCTGGTTTCTTATGGTGGACAATCAAACATCAACATGGATACTCTGCAAATCACGTTTAAGTGCCTGGCAGTTGGTTCATCGAACATGTTATGAGTTCCATCCTTGCTGGACACTGGATGTGTCATTAATTGTGAAGCCCACCTGTTTGGGCGCGAAATGTGTACCTTGGTTCCTACCACATCATTAACACCTCACAAGCTTTCTTCCACCAAGCTTGTGCCCATGCAACAGGGACATGATATCTGTGGGGTTCAGTTCAGACGTGGACCAATCCCAAATCTACCAGTTTTCCAATCTAACCACCTGGCCACATAACTCCACATCGCTGAAGTGATACTGCAGAGCCATGGTACCACAGACAACACATCAAAATCCACAGGATTGCTGAGCATAACCTCTGAGCACATGTATTTGACCAGTGGTGTCAGAAGTGCACCGTACATTACTAGCAGATACGAGGCAGCTGAAGCTGCACTCTTACAGTACTTCACTACAACACCAGAATAACAGCCATGCAAAATTTTGTACAAAAAGAAGATTGGTCCGCAAAGACTACGACAATTTTGGAGACATCTGCGAACATTGGTGGACCCAGATGTTGTAGTCTGGTACATTTGGATGCTGCAATTACCTCCTTCACCACAATCAATCATAATTTTCAGTGAATAAGTCCCTTTTGATATAAAGATAAATTTGGCAGATCGATGTTTACAATCCAACAGAGACAACAAGAAGCAATTGCAAGATGCAACAATGCCTTGGATTTTAAACCAGCCCCTCTGCCATGTCAGCCACGACTGTGCAACGACACTAGACACCAAGCCAGAATGAGCACTGCCGAGAACAACCGACTATAGGAGCTGACCCACAGATGCCCTCGACCTCCCCTCTCCGTTAAACAAAACCAGAGCGAAAGCTGATGCAGGGCAGGTCTCGTCCTTGCTGGTTTCACACATACTTCGGCAGCAGAGGGCGCAACTGCTCAACTCCTTGCGATTTCCCAAACTCCAACGCAGCCCACGATAAGCACACTGGAACACAACAAAATCAAGATGCCTACACAATGAGAAGAAACGCCAATCCAGTTTGGCTATTCATACACTTGACTACCGACTCCAGATATTGATCACATGTTAAAGAAGTAGTTCTTGTGAATACAGGATCGGCAGTCAGTGTCATCTCAGATAGAGCACCACCATCGACAGCAGGATCTTTGCACACAAAACTGAGAGCAGCTAACGACATACCAGTGGAACAGCTCTGAACTGTCAATTTGCCAGTAGATCTCAGACTGACGACACAGTGAATATGGCAGTTCATAATAGCAGACATGTGTGAACCAGTGTTAGGAGCGGATTTCCTTCACCATTTCCACCTTACGCTGGGCCTAGTGATTACTTGGGCAAACCATTTCAGGTGAAATTGTACACTCATGTGCCAGTTTCATGGAAGAAATTCACACATCAAATCTACGAACTTCTCCTTTCACAGGCAAACTGAACAGAGAACTGTTACACAAAATCACGAGATACGAAGCGGCCAAGTGTGAAAGAACTCAGCTAATGGAGGAGAATGCAGCACCTAAAACTTCAAGACAGCAGAAGAAGAATTACGCAAGGTGCAAGCACATCTCACGAAACTACAATGTGGACAGAGACAGCACCACACACTTACGCATCAACAGCACCATCGTACATCACATAAACCACATCAACAGCTGCAATCCAGCAAACCATGCTGTGAACAACAGCCATGGGCCTCACAGAATGTTCGTGACAGTCAATGTAGTATTCAAAGTATGCAAGAGTCCCCATTGTGTGATGCTCATACAAAACAGGTTCCATAGCAGAAAAGAAAACATGATGTTGCGCATCGTATACACAGCACAACTGAACCACTGGTGCACTTTAAAGCACGACACCTAGCACTAGATAGCCTGTGTGCAGCGAAAACTGTATCAGATGAGGTACTACATGCAGAAGTAGTGTGGCCATCAGTACCAAAGAAGGGAAGATGCAACAAAAACGGCTGTCATCGCCCTATTTGGACTCTGTTGTGCAGTTTAAAAAAGGATGCACAAACCTTGCAGTGCTTCATTGACAAGTTATTACTCCTCCATTTTGATTTTCTTATCTAGATGCCATCCTTGTTTTCTCGGCTTCCCCAGATGAGTACTAGTAAAACCTCTGCATCATTTTTAACGTGCTAGAACGTCACATCATGGTAATAAATGAAGGCCAGTGCCAGTTCTGATTACCTGAAATCATTTTCCTAGGCTATTATGCTTCTCGATTATGGATATATAAGAACCCATGAGTAGTGGGGCTACCTTCGTTCTGGCTCATTTTGTTAGTGCGTGTTGTCCACATCAGGGGCAGGTGTGCACTCAGGGGCAAACCTATTGTTCTCCTTTGATTGACAGGTACTTAACCTATTGTTCTCCTTCGATTGACAGGTACTTAACCTATTGTTCTGTTAAGTGCTTCTCCATGTCACCCACATTTCCGTTTGATTGACAGGCACTTAACCTATTGTTCCCTCTACATCCTCCCCATCCCCCAACCCCCTCCACCCGTGCTGCTACAGGTAAACTTTTAGGTCTGAGTTATTGGGATAGGCCCCCCTCTCACTCTTATCAGTTGATTGACTACTTAACTAAACTGAGAAATTAATTAACCTCTCTGTTGGGAAAGTGCCATGCCCCCCCCCCCACACCATGAAACGCCTCCCAGGCGGAAAATTCAAATTTTGTCTGATTTTCGCGAGTGCGACATCCACCTGGACTTGGAAGGAAATAGTTGGTCTTCAACATGATCCTCAGCCGACTGCCACGTCCCTTTACCAACCCATATTGATGGGCTAACGTGTACTAACTTGTACTACTGTGCACAGTGCATGACCTCATTCAAAAGGCAGCTGTGACGTCAGGATGACGCAAGTGCCATGCACACCTGGCTCGAAGTTTGAATTTTTGTGGGAAAAACTGGCATCTCCACTAACTTAAGTCATCTGGCCGCCACCTCTTCCTAGGAATTGGCGGGAAAAAGACCCAGTTGATCAATCATCTGGAGGGGATTCGATTGCTCTATGTGGAATGTTGTTTAAACAGTTTAGACATTGTGCAGAATATTGTTTATTTAAACAATTTAGGGGATTCAACGCATTGTATGGGATATATGGAAATTGTTGAAGAGGAAGGACCTCATAACAGGAAATCCAAGGATATTGTTTATATATAAAAAATTCAGTTTTTGGGGTGTTGGATTATCTCTTGCTCATCATTCTCTGCTGTTTGGAAACATGTAGGTCTTGCAAGAAGCAATGACATGGGGTAAACATGCTGCATAACCTAAGGTTTGGTACTGTACTCTGTGTGTCTTACCCTAATGTTTGGGCCTTTGACGGTACTTAACCTTTTGTTCTGTTAACTGGTTTTCCATCTCACCCCCATGTCCTTAAACTATTGTATCACCTTTGATACCAGATTAAGTAAGCAGTTACGTTATCTCACCATTTTCTGGTACACTTATCCAAGATGGCGGCTTTTGGTAGGAGAGTGCCACGCCCCCTTCCCCCGGAAAAATGGCAAGAAGTTCAAATTCCAGCAGGACAATACAACCTTTACTAACCTAAAAAATGGCTTTTAAATGCCATTTCTGGCGCATTCTTCTTTGTCACCCACCCCCTTAAACTATTGTACTGCATTTTACATAAAAATTACGCAAATTAACGTAGTGTTCTGCACATAGCTGCTGTTCTGCTATATATCACCCACTCACGCACTCCCTCCCATTAACTACTGTACCACTAACACCACACTGATTAAAAAAATTTCTGCAAATTAATTAAATCGGTATTCTTCAGATGTATAGGGTACTTTTTCTTAATTCCCAGTATCCTATTGGTTGGTTAAATCGATGGAATATAGATTAAACAAAATAGTGCTCGTAAAAAGCACATCCTGCGACTCGGTGCCCAACACCAATGCTGTCCCCGCCACAGCCACCCCCACGAGCCACCACAGGGCACAAGCCAGCGTGAGCCATCGCTATCACACCACTACAGATGAAAGCTGGATCTACTTTCGTGTATACAGGTAGAATTCATCGATTGTTATACTGACGTCATAGAACGCTCACGCTGGTCCCATACGCAATGATGCATAACTGTGGTATGTTCCAGCACCAAGAGAGATGGTGCAATGCTTCCCAGAATAGCACAGGGTGCATTGTTCCTAGCGATACTTTCCCCATTGTTTTCTGCAGACGAGACTTCCAGTGGTAAAATTATTTTGCACAGATCGCTACATCGCACTGATCGTTAAACACCGAAAAAGTTATGTACAGATCATCAAATACGTACGAGACTTACAAGAATATTGAAAGCCAAGAACATATTTACCCGTGTAACCAGAATTAAATATTACGATGGCTCCTGCAGTCTGACACTGATCGATGGCTCTGAGCACTAAGGGACTTAACATCTATGGTCATCAGTCCCCTAGAACTTAGAACTACTTAAACCTAACTAACCTAAGGACATCACACTGATCAATGTACAGGTAATGTCTCCTCTTGACGGCTGTGGTTCTGGAACGAATCTCAGTATCTATAACGAACTCACGCAAATTGCATAGTGTCCCAGAAATACTTAACATGCGCTTTGTAGGATTTTTCGTGATGTCTCTGCTTGTATGCAAGGAAATTGTTGCACTAACAGAATCTGTTTACGAAAATAGCGCAGAATAATGAGGCAGCCCGTCCATCACATGTTACCCTTCCTGCTTTCAACATACACAAACGTTCTCACTGCTAAAAGCCTGTGCACACTCGTAAAAACACCATTAATCATAAAAGCATTCTTGTTGTTTGGAAAGAGAGCACTCTCTAAGCTCAAACGGGGAATAAGCTCAAACTAATACGCAAACAGAATTCGAAGCACTGTCTTACATAAGAGGAAAAACGGCCGGAATTTTCGGTATCCTACAGCTATAGGTTTGGAGATATCCTAATATCACAGTGGCGGATGAGTGACGGCATCCCCAACAGAGATGGATGGTCTGCTTCAACTTGTCTTTGAACACTTGATTTCTCAGAACATTCCCTACATATCTTGTCTCCATCTTGTTCGAATCAGTTTGTAGATGGTCCTACGTCCCTGCACAATGTATGTCTTGTGAATGAATAGAGCATTATGATTGTATTTTGTACAGATCACCATACTGCATCGACAATTAAACCCTGCAACGTGCCCTACATATCATAAAATATGGAAAGACTGTTACTGAATTACACTGCTCTCCCACTGAGGACAGGAGCTTGAATATTAGAGTGCGAAACAGATTTCCAACCCGGCAATATATCACCACGTTCCATGTCGATATAGTAAACATACAGTTCCTATCCTGCGCCATACAATATCATCCCTTTTGCATCGTCCATACATACACCGCAAAGACAGACAGCATGTGGCAAGCATATACAGAGACATACAGAAAACCGAGAAAATGCTCTCCGAATATTGGGGTGACTGGACACAGTTGAGTACAGTGCTACATTATACCTCCCGATCAGTGCATCTGGGCTAGGTGTTGGCAAATGTGCTACACTTACAAGCGATTTTAGAATGCTGAACGAGAGGTTATGTCATGATCGCTTGGGTAGATCTGACATAAAATCGACAGAATTGCGAAAAATGACGAGTGAATAGGTATAAATTGACCAAATATACACTAATATGCAGGGAAATTGAGGAAGCACTTGCGTATCTTCTGGTTTGCGACGAAAACTTTTTACATGGGAACAAGTATGTGGCAACAAGAAGAATCCGAGAAAACATTGACATCGAAACGAATGGAATCAGGGAGGCAGTCAATTTTTTTCTGTTGAGGCAACATTATACTGTTTGTCTATTGAGGTACCATGATACACATGTGTTGACTACTGTATTTGATGCTTTTCAGGAGGACAGAGAACCATTCACATCTAAACTTAGTTGCATCTGCATTAAAGGATAACAGAGAGTGGACTGGGTGATCGATTGAGATGGAGCTGCAATAAGGTATGATTTAATGGTTGACTGATGCATTCTAGAGAAGGAGAAGTTGCTGCAGATCAATTTTTCCAGTGTTTTGTCTCGATGCAACAGTCACGTGACATATCCTGTGTTCTAGTTGTATAAAGCCACATGTTCTGTATGTGGTTTAAAGCACTGTCTACTTGCAATCGTTAATGGTAAATCTGTCGGTCATCAGAGGACTTCCATCTCATGTGTGATGAAACTTGACACATTCCTCTAAATGAACTTTGATTTATGCGATGTACTCCATCCCCCCTGTCTCATCTCTGGTGTAAAATCAAGACTTCAGCATCATAACTAAGTTAGCGATAGGTGCTTGTGAGGTGCTGTAATCCATGTGTACACGTTTGCCCAACAGAGGTGCTGTTTACAGAGTTAGTGACGGATTGACTTGTAATTTTCACATGTCAGATGCTGCTGCTATGCATTTATCTGTTTCCTTCTAGGGCGGTATCCCCCGCAACTAACAATCATTTTATATAGGCCTGATGCATGCAGCATATAATTTCTGAACCGTGATCGGATATGAACAGTGGACACTATACGTCTCCGGAAAGCTATATTGTGCTCGTATCACACAGAGCAAGTGTTTTATGGAAGTAGTTTTTTTCGTTTTACAGTTCGATAACATAGTTTATCGTAGAGAAATATATTTCTCACAATGAAATGTTAAAAACGCTACATTCCGTATGACTGATAGGTCAGAAACACGTGGGATCTAACATTATAGCCAATTTTATGTGCAGAACGTTGTAGCCTTAGGAGTTCGTGTGTTTATGTTCTCTCTTGCCAATATCTTCCAGGTACCGATCCTAGGCTCTAGAACAATACTTTAGAATTGATAGCTTGGTCGATTTACATAAAAATGCGTCGAATCCCATCCATCTGGAGCTACATCATGCATAAAAATCCTTCGTTTCTTGTTCTTCTTAACTGTCTGCACTTACATCACAGCACTTTGAAATCTGTTACTACACATCGATAAGGTGTGCTAAGCTCCTCCACATGGGCGCATCTCGAGATGGGTGACGACTCGGAATGGACGTACTGCACAGTCATCTCTCCATGTTCGCAATGATACTCGCAGAGTGGAGAAGGAGTGGTTTAGCTATGATACTGAGATTGAGGGGAAACATGCTGTCGCATCATTGGCCTGTATTGAAGTTACTGTAAAATTGCTAAAACTGTTCATGCTATCAACTGTGATGCTTATTATTTTCCATCCCATCCGTGCACTGGCATGCTGTTGGTTACCATCGAATGATTGACTGATGTAGCTTGTTTGAGTTGAGGAAAGAGTTTTGCTGGATGGACAGCACCTTCTGGCGTGGATAGCACCTAAACACTGATCAGATAGATGAGTGCAACATGAGGAATCAGTCGAAAGGGAATGCAAAGCCATCAGCTATTCCGTCAGTGTGAGAGATGAGTCTAAATGTAGAGCTCGTGAATCACCTTCAGGCTGCCATTTGGAAACCTACACCAACGCCATAAAACTCCTCCGGTTTCCTTATGATGAAACAATCTTTTATTTAATATCAGCCAAAGTGTGGCGTGTTATGCTATACGCCGTAAGAACATGATTTACACCTTGCAACACCTAGTTTCCTGCGAAATGGAGTGGATCAGAACTTCTTAATGTCATTTTAGACCCAGGCACAGGCCTCAAAGTCATGGCAGAAAAAACGAAATGTTCGGCATTGTACAAAAGCGTGTTAGTAAACAGTGTTTCAAACAACTAAACAGAACTAGAGGGAGCGTCTCATGCGATTTAGTATAGTATTTGGGATATGATCATTTGCCTAGAGTATAGGTGATCAAACTTCAAAGTGGCCTCTGCGGTGCCTGTATATTTAATAGGGTCGTGCCACACAGGCGGCAGTAGCAGCAGCAGTTTGAAGTGTAAATTCGGTGAGGGACTGGATATGCCGTTAGAAATGCTTGGAGGGCCGCACACTGCACTTTTCTGGGGAAGCACTGCGAAATCTCCCTCTCTGCGCTGGAGCCTGTAATGGTCGCCTAGTCGTAGATATTGCTATAATCGAACTATTTCACTCCTAGTTACGGAGCTTGTTAGCACTTGATGTTAGGTTGGCGCCATTAAAATGCATTATGCTAATCGTTGCTGCTTGCTGGATCGCTGTTGTCTCTCGATGCTGATGCTGGCTCTGAATCTGGTTGTCTAGTGTTAAAAAGATGAGGTTCCGTGTTTTTGATGTGCTTTTGATATAAATAACGTGCGAAACCAACAAATATTTAAACTTTAAATATTTATTACTCTGGTGGCCATCTTAATAACACTGTCCACCAAAGACAATGACACAACACAAAGTAGTACTTCTTTTACATGTTCTTTGCATTGTTTATCCACCTTGAACAATAACACACATAGTACACACTTTACCAAAGTGACATTCCGACTGCGCTCTCAACCCTTCTTGCTTCTTGTATTTATAACCTTGTCAAAGAACTACTAAAAAAAGATATAGTTTATAATTCACATGTACATCTGTTATCATAATCTGTGCAGAAAAGTTATTAATTTACATCGAGTGACATAATTTAACATGACAGACAGATTTTTTGACTTGACAGAATAATTCTTTGTTACAAAAGGCAGTTTTTTAGAAGTTTGTCAACTGACTTCTCTAATTTGCATAAATAAGTAAATAACATGAATTATTAAGAATTATATTGGTTTTCGTCTAAAATAGGAGTGTTTACGTGAATACTGAGTGGAAACGCTCCTAGTGAACAAATACACTCCTGGAAATTGAAATAAGAACACCGTGAATTCATTGTCCCAGGAAGGGGAAACTTTATTGACACATTCCTGGGGTCAGATACATCACATGATCACACTGACAGAACCACAGGCACATAGACACAGGCAACAGAGCATGCACAATGTCGGCACTAGTACAGTGTATATCCACCTTTCGCAGCAATGCAGGCTGCTATTCTCCCATGGAGACGATCGTAGAGATGCTGGATGTAGTCCTGTGGAACGGCTTGCCATGCCATTTCCACCTGGCGCCTCAGTTGGACCAGCGTTCGTGCTGGACGTGCAGACCGCGTGAGACGACGCTTCATCCAGTCCCAAACATGCTCAATGGGGGACAGATCCGGAGATCTTGCTGGCCAGGGTAGTTGACTTACACCTTCTAGAGCACGTTGGGTGGCACGGGATACATGCGGACGTGCATTGTCCTGTTGGAACAGCAAGTTCCCTTGCCGGTCTAGGAATGGTAGAACGATGGGTTCGATGACGGTTTGGATGTACCGTGCACTATTCAGTGTCCCCTCGACGATCACCAGTGGTGTACGGCCAGTGTAGGAGATCGCTCCCCACACCATGATGCCGGGTGTTGGCCCTGTGTGCCTCGGTCGTATGCAGTCCTGATTGTGGCGCTCACCTGCACGGCGCCAAACACGCATACGACCATCATTGGCACCAAGGCAGAAGCGACTCTCATCGCTGAAGACGACACGTCTCCATTCGTCCCTCCATTCACGCCTGTCGCGACACCACTGGAGGCGGGCTGCACGATGTTGGGGCGTGAGCGGAAGACGGCCTAACGGTGTGCGGGACCGTAGCCCAGCTTAATGGAGACGGTTGCGAATGGTCCTCGCCGATACCCCAGGAGCAACAGTGTCCCTAATTTGCTGGGAAGTGGCGGTGCGGTCCCCTACGGCACTGCGCAGGATCCTACGGTCTTGGCGTGCATCCGTGCGTCGCTGCGGACCGGTCCCAGGTCGACGGGCACGTGCACCTTCCGCCGACCACTGGCGACAACATCGATGTACTGTGGAGACCTCACGCCCCACGTGTTGAGCAATTCGGCGGTACGTCCACCCGGCCTCCCGCATGCCCACTATACGCCCTCGCTCAAAGTCCGTCAACTGCACATACGGTTCACGTCCACGCTGTCGCGGCATGCTACCAGTGTTAAAGACTGCGATGGAGCTCCGTATGCCACGGCAAACTGGCTGACACTGACGGCGGCGGTGCACAAATGCTGCGCAGCTAGCGCCATTCGACGGCCAACACCGCGGTTCCTGGTGTGTCCGCTGAACCGTGCGTGTGATCATTGCTTGTACAGCCCTCTCGCAGTGTCCGGAGCAAGTATGGTGGGTCTGACACAGCGGTGTCAATGTGTTCTTTTTTCCATTTCCAGGAGTGTAGGTTTCACTGGGTGATTTTTATTTAAGGAGATCCAAAATACGTCAGTTGGTCACTATTTTTCTTACTTCATATTAATTATTTAAGATGAATTTAGTGTTTTTACATGATGACATTTGCTGTATCAGTCATCAAGTGATATTAACTTTTGTGTGGGTCAGTTATTCAGTATAATTTAATGGGTTGACTGTTTATGGAGACATGTTATGCAATCATTGTTAACATACACAATAACTTTTCTATAATCATAAATACTCGTTAAACTGGTTGAATTTGGAGGGTATCGCATACTTTGGTAAAGTAAAGCCTTTAATAGGTTCCGTTACAAGCCGCACCGCAGCTATGCGTCATCGCACAAGCAATGGTGCCTAGGGTGAGTTCTATATCGGATGAAGTTAGTGGAACTTCTATAATTCTTAACTTTTCTCTGTTTGGGGCTAGAGAATAACGAGGATAGCATGTTGGGGTGATAGATTTGAATGGACGAAGATCTGTAGTACTTGTATGTTGTTTGGGGATGCACCACAATGCGCGCACTTCTATCAAATGGCCGAAACATGCTCCTATCGCACTAACTCAGGTCGCTCTGTTTCTACACGGGTTGCAGAAGGTGGTGGGTATGGTTTTCTCCAACTTCTGCTCAGTTCCGACTTAAAATGGAACGATCACATGCGGGAAGCTGTAGAAATCGGCGCAGCTGCAAGATGCGTAGGGCCTAGATAAAACAAGGTTGTAATTTTACTGTAACAGACAGGTTCGAGGAAGGTGACTCGTTGCGAGATATGAGACTGCCAGAAATATGATTCACTTGTGAGTGTGATCCGATGTATGTATGTGCTTGAATGGAGAGACCTGATTCGAAATCATGTACATCATTTCTAGCGGATAGCATAACACTAGAGATCTGAGAAGCTAGTGTACATTTTCTTATGATCACAGTCAGCACATCATCTACTACTACTGTTTGTGTTCCTTCTCAATCAGTCATCGCCTATAACTCAGTGAATATATCGCAGAACCTCTATGGTATCGATACAGAATGCGCTACAAGTACTATAGAACTCTCTAGCTTGGCCGGTGTGAGGGAGTCGCAAATACCGCTTACATACCACGTTCCTTAGCCGAATCACTTTCAAAATGCGTTAATTTTATCACGAGGTTGCACTGTGGGCTATGTGTTGGTCTGATAATACACATTCCTGCGATCACAGTCATGGTATTTGTCTGAAAAAAAAACCCACTTCTTTAGGAGGTAATGTCGTAACTCGATTTGTAAAGCGGGTATAGCTTTTAACATGGATACTTGCGTGCAGCTGTAGAACCAAGACTGCTTGTGATGGTAACATACAGTTGTTGTTGCGATCGGTTTTTTTTAACATGTGGCCAATTATGTATCTCTTTCTATGAAACAGTGCTAGCACTCGCAACAAAAACCTAAGACACATGCTCACCCATCATTGAGTTTAGGTCAGTATTATTTTGCATTATGTGGATTGATTTATTGGTCAAGTATTATTATACTTAGTAGTAGTGGGGGTGCGTGATATGCTCGCATTTGAGCATCAGGCTTATAATGTATGTGTTTGTGTTATGATATGTGCAAAGAAGATGACCACGTCCAGTCTTAAGGAAGGTACAGATATTTCCATTTGCAGAGCCACAGCCTCCAGCAGGGTGTAGTTACAATACTTCCCTCATTGTCGAATGCCGTTCAGTTCAGACTGCGATCGTAACATTTAATTGTAAGTATAATGATAAAAAGATATATGTGACAGGTTTTCTAGAATGATTCCGTATATGCAAGGCCTGTGATGGGAATGATTCAAGTTTCCTGTTAATGGTAGCGGCCGTTCAAATGCAGAGGCCTGTTGGAGTGTAGGAATGTATCTGAATTAACTTTGTCATCCATTAGACGACCGAATAGCGAACTAATACTTAGTATGTGTTGTACAGCTTTTGTGATCGAGTGGAAATTTGTGAAGATTGTGTATGGAGATGCATTTGCGCTGGACCGTTATTCCTTCCCATGTAAATTGTTTGGCTGACTGCTTCTGCACTTTTCGCGCCTTTATTTAGTTGAGAGAAGATCAGTTGTAGTGTGTGCATCTAGCATGTGGACGACACGATTGCCTGGTCTCTAGACGTCAGAAAGACCTTATATGACTTGTA
Organism: Schistocerca cancellata; assembly: GCF_023864275.1. Taxonomy (NCBI): domain Eukaryota; kingdom Metazoa; phylum Arthropoda; class Insecta; order Orthoptera; family Acrididae; genus Schistocerca; species Schistocerca cancellata. Next base: position 741,282,865 of record NC_064626.1, read on the forward strand.
AATTATAGGAATGTTTTGGAATCTGTTACATCACCGACATCGGTATTCGAGAGTGGAAATAACAGTTTCCTCTATTTGTTTCTAGTTACTCAGTGGTTTACAGCACGCCCCCACCTAGCTAAAGTTTCGGATTTTGTAGAGAAATAATTTCCAGTCTATATCTTCGGAATTATGTTGCGTGAGCGATCGGTAGGATACTGCTGTGTGCTTGATATCGAGAAGTACCGCGAAAATGGTATATTATTATGGCGAACCATGCAAAAATACGTGTGTTCTTGTAATCCCCGATTCTGGAGATGTTTGTAGAAAAGCGAGCAAGCAAGCAGGTCCAGACCAGAAACAGTAACGCGTTTGTGCCGACGGGAAACGAGTCCGAATTTGTAGAACAGTTCTGAGATAGACTTCAGTCAGGGGTCGATGCCCGCCGACCTTGCATGGAAGTATCCAGTGCTGCAAGGAGTATATATGGTGCTGTCTGTCTTCCCAGTATATCTATGGATGATGTAAAGGGGATGATTTGGTATGGTGCAGAAGAGGAACTGTATGTTTACTTCATCGACACAGTACATGGTGGTATATTGTCGGGTTGGAAATCTGTTTCGCACTCTAATATTCAAGCTCCTGACCTCAGTGGGAGAGCAGTGTAATTCATTGACAGTCTTTCCATATTTTACGATATGTAAGGCACATTGCAGGGTTTAATTGTCGATGCAGTATGGTGATCTGTACAAAATACAATCATAATGCTCTATTCATTCACAAGACATACACTGTGCCGGGATGTAGGACTGTCTACAAACTGATTCGAACAAGATGGAGACCTGATATGTAGGGAAAGTTCTGAGAAAGCAAGTGTTCAAAGACAAGTTGAAGCAGATCATCCATCTGTCAGGTATGCCGTCACTCATCCACCACTGTGGCATTAGGACATCTCCAGACCTGTAGCTGTAGGATACCGAAAATTCTGGTCGTTTTTTCCTATTATGTAAGACAGTGCTTCTAATTCTGTTTGCATATTTGTTCTGATTTCCCCGTCTGTGTGCTCTCTTTCCAAGCAACAAGAATGTTTTTATGGTTAATGGTGTTTTTGCGAGTGTGCACAGGCTTTTAGCGGTGAGAACGCTTGTGTATGTTGAAAGCAGGAAGGGTAACACGTGATGGACGGGCTGCCTCGTTATTCTGCGCTATTTTCATAAACACGTTCTGTTAGGGCAAGAATTTCCTTGCATACAAGCCGAGACATCACGAAAAATCCTACAAAAGCGCATATTAGTGTTGCTGGGACACTATGCAATTTGCGAGTGTTCACTATAGATACTGAGATTCGTTCCAGAACCACAGCTAGGAGACATTACCTGTACATCGATCAGTGTCAGACTGTAACAGCAACCATAATATTTAATTGTAATTACACTGCCAAATATGTTCCTGGTTTTTAATATTCTTGTGAGTCTTGAATGTATTTGATGATCTGTAGATAACTTCTGCGGTGTTTAACTGTCAGTGCGATTTAGCGATCTGTGCTAAATAATTTTACCGCTGGAAGTCTCATCTGCAGAAAACAATGGCGAAAGTATCGCTAGGAACAATGCACACTGTGCTATTCTGGAAAGCATTGGAACATCTCTCTCGTTGCTGGAACATACCACAGCTATGCATCAATGCGTATGGGACCAGCGTGAGCGAGCCTTGGCGTTCTATGACGTCAGTATAACACTCGAAGAACTCTACCTGTATACACGAAAGTAGGCCCAGCTTTCACCTGCAGTGGTGTGATAGCGGTGTCGCGCTCTGGCTTCCGACCTCTGATGGCTCGTCGGGGTGGCTGTGGCGGGGGCGGCATTGGTGTTGGGCGCCGAGTCGCAGGATGTGCTTTTTAGTAGCACTCTTTTGTTTAATCTATATTCCATCGATTTAACCAACCAATAGGATACTGCAAATTAAGAAAAAGTACCCTATACATGTGAAGAATACCGATTTAATTAATTTGCAGAAATTTTTTTAATCAGTGTGGTGTTAGTGGTACAGTAGTTAATTGGAGGGAGTGCGTGAGTGGGTGACATGGAGGAGATCAGCAGGCTATGTGCAGAATACTACGTTAATCTGCATAATTTTTTATGTAAAATGCAGTACAATAGTTTAAGGAGGTGGGTGACAAAGAAGAATGCGCCCGAAATGGCGTTGAAAAGCATGTGAAATTCGAAAATTGTACCTGAAAATGGTGAGAGAACATAACTGAGTACTTAATTTGGTATCAAAGGCAGTTCAATAGTTTAAGGAAATGGGGGTGACATGGAAAACCAGTTAACGGAACAATAGGTTAAGTGCTTGCAAAGACCCAAACATTATGTTGAGACACACAGAGTACAGTACCAAACCTTAGGTTATGCAGCACGTTTGCCTCATGTAATTGCTTCTTGCAGGACCTACATGTTTCCAAACAGTAGAGAATGATGAGCAAGAGTAATCCAAACCGCCAAAAACTGAATTTTTTTATAAAAAAACAATATACCCTTGAATTTCCTGTTTTGAGATCCTTCCTCTCCACCAATTTTCATATAGCCCATACAATGCCTTGAATCCCCTAAATTGTTTAAATAAACAATATTCTGCACAATGTCTAAATTGTTTAAACAATTTTCCACACAGAGCAATCGAATTCCTTCAAAATGACCGATCAACAGAGTCTTTTCACACCTATTCCTAGGAAGAGGTGGAAGCCAGATGACTTAGGTTAGAGGATATGCCCTCTTTTCACACCAAAATTCAATCTTCCAGCCAGGTGGGCGTGGCACTTGCGTCATCAACTGACGTCACAGCCGCCATCTTGGATGAGGTCGTGTGCTATGTATGTTAGTGCACGTTAGTACACGTTAGTGCACGTCAGTGCACGTTAGTACACGTTAGCCCGCCAACATGGGTTGATAAGGGAACATGGCGATCGGTTGAGGATCGTGGTGGAGACTTTAACTATTTCATTCCAAGTCCAGGTGGGCGTGGCACTCGCGAAAATCTGACAAAATTTGAATTTCCCGCCTGGGAGGCGTGGCAGGGGGGGATGTGGCACTTTTCCACCATAGATGTTAACTAATTGATCAGTTTAATTAAGTAGTCAATCAAATTGATCTATCTTCCCTCCAAAATTCAAACTTCCCCCCAGTTCCTAGGAAGAGGTGGCAGTCGGATGACTTAGGTTAGTGGCTGTAGAAGGTTGCATTGTCCTGATGGAATTTGAACTTTCCGCTAGGGGGGCATGGCAGGGGGATGTGGCACTTTCCCACAAGAGAGGTTAATTAATTGATCAATTTAATTAAGTTGTCAATCAATTGATAAGAGTGAGGGGGTATCCCAACAACTCAGACCTGAAAGTGTACCTCTAGCAGAGTGGGTGGAGGGGGTTAAGGAGGGAAAGGGGGCAGAGGGAACAATAGGTTAAGTACCTGTCAATCAAAGGAGAACAATAGGTTTGCCCCTGAGTGCACACCTGCCCCTGATGTGGACAACCCGCACTAACAAAATGCGCCAGAACAAAGGTAGCCCCATTACTCCCATGACTGTTAACTGAATGTAAATAAGTTACAAAAAACTGAAACCAGCCACTTTTTTTGAATAATTATGTTTTATTCCATGAACTGGTTTTCGAACCTTTTCAGGTTCATCTTCAGATCGTTTATGGAAGTTACATCATTATTTCTAACATAATGCTGGGTGCTGGCTTGGGACAGTATGGCTGGCTTTTTTCGGTAGTTTTCCATCTGTCTGTCTCCATTTGAATGGCCAGTTGGTATATCACTTCACACATTTACACAATCTATATTAATATACATCCTGACTGCTTGTATAGCACATGCTGGATGCTGGCAAAGTTTCACTGTCAGCTAACGTGGCAGCCGACTATCTATCATAAGTCAGTGCATTTTTCGCGAGCATGGATTATGAGGAGCTGTCAGTGGGAAGGAATGAGACCCACAAATTCAGAAGTTTTGCACAATGCGAATACAAGCTTCAAGTTTGAACGTCGTTTGCATCCTGGCTCGAAGAAGCAGACTTGGTGCGACATTTCACAGAGGGGGCTCCCATTGGTTCGAAATTGACACTATTCTTCATTGGTTCTTTCTACTATGTGGAAACATGTCTTTGACTGCTTGCACCAGTTGTCTCACACAAGGGTATGACTGCCGACTGAACGTTTTGTGTGGCCAGTTGTAAAAATAAAAAGACAGTAGATAGTGGACACAAGCATGTGAAACATGTCAGCGAAGGAAAACAGGATGTCACGATATCTGTACCCTGGGCCAATTGGACACCCCTACAGGTAAACTATAACAAAGTCATTTAGATTTGGTAGGGCCCCTTCCGTAGGCAAATGATCGCAAATACATTCCCTCAGTGATTGATCGTAGGACACACTGGGTGCAGGCAGCGTCATTGGCAGAAATTACCGTACAATCAACAGCTAAAGCATTCATAGAGTTAAGGATTTGTAGATTTGTTTGTCCATTTGTGATTACCACTGACCAAGGCCGACCATTTGAGTTGGCCCTGTTTAGGGAACTGTGCAGGCTTTGTGGTGTCAGGTGGTTTCGAACCACTGCCTACCGGTCCCAAAGCAACGGTAAATCGGTAGCATCACTCATAAGGCAGTGTGTTAATGTATCATAGGGGACAATGGTGTGACGCACTTCCTGGGGTGATGCTGAGCGAACTCACTTCCTTCAGAGAGGACACACAAGCATCACCAGCTGAAGTCTTATGTGGTGAACCTTTACATCTTGTGGCAGAATTTGTCGAACCTATGGAACCACCACATGCATCAGAGATACCGGAGCTAGTCAGCAGAACTTGAAAATAGATCTTACGGATCCACACAGTGCCACCACAACTACACAGTGTACCAAAAGTTCTCGTGCATAAGAAATTGTGATTATATTACGCTAAAGAGACAGCACTATACGACTGGTACTGCAGCACCCATACTTGGGACCACAAAAAGTTCTCGAAAGGGGAGGCAACATATTTATCATTTTGCTGCAACACAGGCTGCAACGGTCTCTGTCCATCGTTTGAAAAATACTTGGATTCTCAATGACGATCCACTCACACACACGCCAGACGCTCCAGCGAACACGTTGGAGGAGCCTCAATCCTTTTTACCACTCCAAACAACGAATATCGGCTCCAGCTGCATCTTCACCCACGCATCCGTGCAATGAACAATGTTCCAATGTTCCTGTTTTGGTCATCTCCGTCGTCCTCCGGGGCACTTTACAGTCTGGATTGCCCCCCACAACCGCACTCCGTAATAGAAAAGGGGGGGGGGCGAGCGGTTCTTTTGGGATTACAGACCGTGAAGCATTCAAAAACATTAGAATTGTACAACCTCTGACAAAGTATCCTCTCTGACGCCCACCTGAGTTGGGTTAACATAGACATTCTTCGCTTCCAGCAGTCTGGCCCTGACTACTGACAAGGGAACCTCCCCATCGCACCCCCCTCAGATTTAGTTATAAGTTGGCGCGGTGGATAGGCCTTGAAAAACTAAACACAGATCAATCGAGAAAACAGGAAGAAGTTTTGTGGAACTATGGAAAAATAAGCAAAATATACAAACTGAGTAGTCCATGTGCTAGATAGGTAACATCAAAGATAGCGTGAACTCAGGAGCGCCGTGGTCTCGTGGTTAGCGTGAGCAGCTGCGGAATGAGAGGTCCTTCGTTCAAGTCTTCCCTCGAGCGAAAAGTTTACTCCTTTATTTTTGCAAAGTTATGATCTGTCCGTTCGTTCATTGACGTCTCTGTTCACTGTAATAAGTTTAGTGTCTGTGTTTTGCGACCGCACCGCAAAACCGTGCGATTAGTTTGGGAAAGGACGTGCCTCTCCAATGGGAAGCGAAAACATTTGGTCGCAAGGTCATAGGTCAACCGATTCCTCCACAGGAAAAAACGTCTGATATATTCTATACGACACTGGTGACTGCATGTGCGTCGCATGACAGGAATATGTTGTCGACCCACCTAACTTGTACACTTGGCGAATGGGTAAAAAGATTCTTCTACCTTGGCCGATTTAGGTTTTCTTGTGGATGTGATAATCACTCCCAAAAAAGTGATGAAAACATAAGCGTTTGCTACATAAACTGAAAGCAAAAAGTTAAACTTTTCACCGAGGGTAGGCTTGAACCAAGGACTTCTCGTACCGCAGCTGCTCACCCTAACCATGGGACCACGACACTCCTGACCTTGCTCTCTCCTTATTGTTGCCTATCTTGCGCATGGACTACTCAGTTTGTATATTTTGATTATTTTTTCATAGTTCCACACAACTTCTTCCTGTTTTCTCGATTGACCTGTGTTCAGTTTTTCAAGGTGTATCCACTGTGCCAACTTATTGCTAAATCTGAGGGGGGTGCGATGGGGAGGTTCCCTTGTGAGTAGTAAATACGAGCTTTTAGCTTGTGTAGCGTTATTAGCAACAAAGTGTCTTTTGTCAGCCACCATTTCACGTTCGCATACTTCTATTAACTTCCGTACAAGTTTGATGTTTTGAAGCTGAATTTGTGTCTAGCAGTATGGTATAAAAATGTAGCCTCTTTAGCAAGATGTTCTAGATCACAATTACCTTAAAAAATCTCTTACATTTAGCGAAACAGCAGCACTAATAGCTCTCCAAGCTTAACTGTTTTCACATAGTCTTTAGTATCACCCTTTCCCTTAAGCACAACAGAAAATTCTCCAGAACACATTGTGCAATAAACACGTTTACTGTTACTGGTATTGAACAATTTCAAAAATATGCATTCCTGTCGTTCCTGTTACAGGTTAAAATTAAACACACACTTTCTTTTACCCATTCTAAACGATGAAACAAAAAACGAATAGAGATAAAACGATCTTAAAATTTATGACACAAATACACTCCCGTAGACTTGATATTGCATTTCAAAGAAAGCAATGGATGGGTAGACCCTCTTCTGAAACTTCCAAGACAAGCAGAATCCTATAAAGAAAAGGTGAGATCCGTATTAATTGCACTCACTCGTCAAGTGTTTTTTAGAAAACTGCATTATGGCAAAAATATTAGAAACACGTAAAATTATGAAGTAGAAAATTGTATATTACTTGGAATTCACTGCAAATCTTCACGGCACAAACGAAAAAGCAGAAAGTTAGCGCTACTTTATAAAGGAGCATAATATGTTATCACACGCATTCCATGTTTACACAAATCCTAGAACCAATAAGATTCAAGGTTTGTAACCACAGAGAGATTTGAAGAAGTTTCAGTGTACACAAGACCAAAAAATAAACACTGCGAAAGGTACCAGCTATAAGAATATTCGTCATACTGATCAACAAATGAACTAAAACATGTCATTCATGACGTATCCTGACTTTTTTTTGGAATGAGCATTCCATTTGCAACACACACACACACACACACACACACACACACACACACACAAACATACAGTGTGTCCCAAAATAATGTACACCCTCTTTGAAATAGAATATCTCTTTAGGTAAAGGTTTTTAGGCAATAATTTAGAAGGCGGTGAAAAACATAACAATGATTTTTTGTTTCAGCATTGTCAGCAAATATGGCGTTATCGTTTGAACAAAGGAAATGTGAGCTAAAGTGTTACTGGAAGACTGAGAATATGAGTGCACTATGCCGACGTTAGAAAGTTGAATTTGGAATACCACCACCGACAAGAGTAACAATTACAAGAACCAGAGATAAGCTTGAAATGGACGCAATGGTACACGATATGAAGAAGGGACATAGCGGACGAAAGAGTAGTTCAACAGACAATGAGAGCGTTGATGTAGTAATCCAGGCATATACACGATCCCCAAAGAAACCTGTGAGGCAATGCTCTCGTGAGACTGGGATCTGCAGAAGCAGTGTTCATAGAATTTTGCGGTAACAGAACTTTAAGCCTTACAATCCAAGACTGCTCCAGGCTCTTAGCGAGGATGGTCCTGATAGGCGAAGCGAATTTTGTGAGTGGTTCATTAAACGATGTGAAGAACAGCAACGTTTCCAAGATAGATTTCTTTGGTCAGATGAAGCAACGTTTAAACTTGATGGAACAATTAACCGCCATAATTGCGTGTACTGGGCCAGGGAGAATCTATACGCAACCAAGCAAAGGCATGCTAATGTACCAAGGAGTAACAGTCTCGTGTAGTCTGTCTTCTACAGGGTTAATCAGGCCGTGCTTCTTTCACAACAGTGTCACGGGCGACTCGTACTTGGAAATGTTTGTAAATGATAACTCCTGGTCTTAGTGTTGAGTTTGGAAATGAAGATTATTACTTTCAACAGGATGGGGCGCCACCTCACTTTCACCTGGATGTGAGGGCATTTCTCAATAGTTCATTCCCTACCAGATGGATAGGACGAAGAGGGAGTGTGGGGTATCCCGCTCGATATCCAGATTTAACTCCTCTAGACTTCTTTCTGTGGGGTACTCTCAAGAATACAGTTTACGCTGTGAGACCACACACACTGGATGATCTTGTAGAGCAAATTGAACAAGCCTATGATGATATTCCGTTGGCAACAATAAAGTTGGCATGTCGCTCGGTCGTAAGTCGTTATCGACAGTGTGTTGCGATGGACTGAATCCATTTTGAACATTTCCCACTTTAAGTCGGACCATGAGGCACGTAACACCACTGAAATTGTATTTCTAATCCCTTTCATTAAGGAGATGATCTGTTTCAAAGAGTGTACATTATCTTGGGACACCGTATATATATATATATATATATATATATATATATATATATATATATATATATATATATATATATGGTACAGTATCTATATGTATATATCTACACTAGCTGGAGCTATATTTGTCTGCTGTTGCATTTGTACACAGGCATTAATTTGAAGAAAACACTTTTATCCATAGTGTTTCTACATTTATTGTAATGCCAAGTATTTTCACTTGTATAGGTATAATGTTGTTTTTTCTGTATGCAAAAGTGCACATCAGACTTGCCGAATATCTTTTATGCTTAGTGCATTTCAATACTATAACAGTTATTTTGTGAAGAGAATGAAAGATGGTCATGAGCTGATAAAAGTGATTGAATAGTAAAATTCCAGAGAAGAATGTCCTGTCAATAAATGGAAACAGTTATGCAGATACACTGCACTGTGTGCCATGTACCATGTAAACACAACATGATCACATGGATATACTTAATGTACGAGCCTATTCACAGAGTAAACTTAAGTGGTACACTCACAAAATGCTACTAAGCAACATGAGTGGTAGTCACTTGTAGTTATAGGTTTGATGCCTCTGCTCCTTTTGGGTGAAGATTTGTTTGTTATGTAACTGAATCCTTCCTAAAACTAGGTACTTTGGTATTTTGCTGTCACATACTTCATTTAGTTATGTATTATAGGTTCATTTCCCTCACCTGCCCTTTTTGTGTGCACAAGTCATGACGTATGAGCTTCATGATATATATATATATATATATATATATATATATATATATATATATATATATATATATATAAAAGTTTTGCATCACCCCAGTTCCCAGAACTCCTGAAGATAGATGTTGACTGTGGATATTGTGTCACAGACACAGTCCTTTTGACTGTTCAGAGATGTCACTAAACCTGCCCAAAAATATAAACAACCATGCATGAGCAGCGCCTATTAGACGGAGGTCGTAAGTTCCCTAGAACTTAGAACTAGTTAAACCTAACTAACCTAAGGACATCACACACATTCATGCCCGAGGCAGGATTCGAACCTGCGACCGTAGCGGTCGCGCGGTTCCAGACTGTAGCGCCTAGAACCGCTCGTCCAACCAGGCCGGCTAGAAAACCACACAGTAATACTTGCCTTACTGTGTTAAACTTTTATCATAAGATTACTTCTCTTATTGAGTAGTTTATGACAGCATTGTGAATTTATAACTTCGGTCGTTAGTTACATGGAATATTTTAAATCAAATTTTTGTAGCGCCTGGCAGCCATCAGACTGGCAGCCAGCCTCCAGTTGGGTACGGGTTCTGTACTCAGGTTCTGGAATAGTCGTTTAGCTATACAGATGTATTTATCTTGAGTATGTTGAGTTGCTGTGTTACTTTAATACGAATAAACAATTATAAGAATTTACTGATGTCTAGAATGAGATGCCTACAACACTGCTTAAGAACATTTTGTCATTTATAAAAAGTATTTAGTTAATTAGTTGAAGGCAATGCCCATTTTGTGCCATAACACCAACTATTCACACACACAAGCAATCGACTGAGAACGTTTGTTGTCAGATGAACGAATGCAGAATGAACGTTGATCCGCCTAGAGCAGTTGCTACAGCCGTTGGGCAATGATGGGGGAATTTGCATGAGGTCGGGTGGGCGGAGTCTCCTTGGAGCACCGCAGTCACCCCTGCTGATGGTGAAAGCACCACTTTCTCGAAGCCGTTGTGTAATTGTGGCGAAAAGGGTATTCGAACCAGGTCACAGAGGTAGAACAACCTTCAAATGACACAGCCAAACCGAAGTGAACATTACCAGTGATACAGGATTATTATCGAGACGCTGGCTTTGAGGTAAGACAGTGCAACCTTCGAAAGAATGGAAGACCCAAACCGAAAAGGAAACTAATTCCAGATTTGTAAAGCGGCATGCTCTAAGAACAATCAAAGAAGGTGTCTACAAAGGAACCTGCTTATGACATAGTTGTGCATCCCATCTTTAAATACACTCCTGGAAATGGAAAAAAGAACACATTGACACCGGTGTGTCAGACCCACCATACTTGCTCCGGACACTGCGAGAGGGCTGTACAAGCAATGATCACACGCACGGCACAGCGGACACACCAGGAACCGCGGTGTTGGCCGTCGAATGGCGCTAGCTGCGCAGCATTTGTGCACCGCCGCCGTCAGTGTCAGCCAGTTTGCCGTGGCATACGGAGCTCCATCGCAGTCTTTAACACTGGTAGCATGCCGCGACAGCGTGGACGTGAACCGTATGTGCAGTTGACGGACTTTGAGCGAGGGCGTATAGTGGGCATGCGGGAGGCCGGGTGGACGTACCGCCGAATTGCTCAACACGTGGGGCGTGAGGTCTCCACAGTACATCGATGTTGTCGCCAGTGGTCGGCGGAAGGTGCACTTGCCCGTCGACCTGGGACCGGACCGCAGCGACGCACGGATGCACGCCAAGACCGTAGGATCCTACGCAGTGCCGTAGGGGACCGCACCGCCACTTCCCAGCAAATTAGGGACACTGTTGCTCCTGGGGTATCGGCGAGGACCATTCGCAACCGTCTCCATGAAGCTGGGCTACGGTCCCGCACACCGTTAGGCCGTCTTCCGCTCACGCCCCAACATCGTGCAGCCCGCCTCCAGTGGTGTCGCGACAGGGGTGAATGGAGGGACGAATGGAGACGTGTCGTCTTCAGCGATGAGAGTCGCTTCTGCCTTGGTGCCAATGATGGTCGTATGCGTGTTTGGCGCCGTGCAGGTGAGCGCCACAATCAGGACTGCATACGACCGCGGCACACAGGGCCAACACCTGGCATCATGGTGTGGGGAGCGATCTCCTACACTGGCCGTACACCACTGATGATCGTCGAGGGGACACTGAATAGTGCACGGTACATCCAAACCGTCATCGAACCCATCGTTCTACCATTCCTAGACCGGCAAGGGAACTTGCTGTTCCAACAGGACAATGCACGTCCGCATGTATCCCGTGCCACCCAACGTGCTCTAGAAGGTGTAAGTCAACTACCCTGGCCAGCAAGGTCTCCGGATCTGTCCCCCATTGAGCATGTTTGGGACTGGATGAAGCGTCGTCTCACGCGGTCTGCACGTCCAGCACGAACGCTGGTCCAACTGAGGCGCCAGGTGGAAATGGCATGGCAAGCCGTTCCACAGGACTACATCCAGCATCTCTACGATCGTCTCCATGGGAGAATAGCAGCCTGCATTGCTGCGAAAGGTGGATATACACTGTACTAGTGCCGACATTGTGCATGCTCTGTTGCCTGTGTCTATGTGCCTGTGGTTCTGTCAGTGTGATCATGTGATGTATCTGACCCCAGGAATGTATCAATAAAGTTTCCCCTTCATGGGACAATGAATTCACGGTGTTCTTATTTCAATTTCCAGGAGTGTATTTATCGAGCATATGTGACCCATGTCAAATAGGTCTATCAGGAGACACTAACCTAACATAACCTTAGAACTGGCTCAACCATTTTAACGTGGATTCTGTATCAAAGTGCAACTTCGAAATTTTTATGTTAACAAATTGTTGCCAGAGATGGAAGAAGCGAGAAGAAAAAGACACTCCAAAGCAGGACTGAACCCTTAAATTGGCATATTTTACAGACTGTTAAGATGAACGTTTTTCTTCGAAAAATTGCCTCCAACATTCAGGTGCATTTTATACTCGAAATTAATATCAAATGACCTGTGTTTGATTTAATATTTCCACCTGTCTTAAAAATGGCCGTATATTCGATGCTGCGAGAAACATATCTCTATTTGTCAATATAGGATTTAACTGGCAGTAGCAGTGCACTGGTGCAATGAACAACACTGTCTCTCTGCCACCCCACCATCACAAATCCAGAACACTGTCTGGCCTATGACACGTCATTGCAGTCTACGGTGCCAGTGAATTTTAACTGAAAGTGATATGTGTTATCGGTCGGTAACAGTACAATATTTTTGTTATTAGCTAGTTTCGTAACAGAAAAAATAAAAGGTGTTCATATGACATAAGGTGAAAGTAATAGGATATGGAAACAGAGCAGCTGGGTGGCATATCCATCTTCCACCAACAGAAAAAACCATTAGCGATTGGCGGGCTAGTAAAGAAGAACTGAAAAAAATGAGGAAGATTATATGTGCAAATAGAGGCCTGATTGCAATGGCATTGGAATTAATACAAAATTGATTCAAATATATGCTTTTAAGCTAGCACGACAGTGGAACTTAACAGACTTCAAGGATGGAACTGACTTGTGCTATAGGTTTATAAAGCATCATTGACTTAGCACGCGAACCAAAACCAAAATATCTCAGAAAGTGTGTATGGCATCAAGATTTTACGGACCTTACATGAGCTAGATCCACAATGACAGTACGATACAGAATGAGATCCTCAGAAAACTATATTATCAACAAAAAGCAATTGCAATAATATCATGTATCGAAAACTAACAAAACAATATCTACCAATATAAGGACAGGGCACGCATTAATAAATTAAAGTGAAACGCATTTTGGAGACGAACCAAGCAGGTGGTTAATGGTATTGTAAAACCCCACTTAACAAAAGAACGCCGAGCTTCAGCGCAGAAAGTGATAAGGCCAGAACAATACATTATCCCTTTTAACGTAAATATGGTCGGACCGAGGCTAAGTGGCTGTACAGCTTTAACAGGGCTAGCAGCGACCTGGCAAGAAAAATAAAAATTTACCTCTAATAAGATGGCGGTTGGCTGAAGCCATACTGGGCGATGCAAACACGAGCCGGCCGCGGTGGTCTAGCGGTTCTGGCGCTGCAGTCCGGAACCGCGGGACTGCTACGGTCGCAGGTTCGAATCCTGCCTCGGGCATGGGTGTGTGTGATGTCCTTAGGTTAGTTAGGTTTAAGTAGTTCTAAGTTCTAGGGGACTTATGACCTAAGATGTTGAGTCCCATAGTGCTCAGAGCCATTTTTTTGCAAACACGACATGGTGGGGAGGTCTCCATTATATAAAAGCATTTTGAGAACTAAAAATTTCGAGAGCTCTCTCGTCTCATTGTGGACCGCACAAGTATGTCGAAAATAGCGAGGGCATTGAAAGCTTTGCATCTGTGAAGTGTGGACGATATGCTTCACGTATCATGGCGACAGATAGCAAAGAGGTAGTTATTTATTCCTGCGAAATTTCTGTGGGCAATGAAATTGTGCATCTCACTAGATCCCTTAGCGAGTTTGCAGTAACCATTGTTTCGACTGGGGAAACATCTGACGTTCTACGGAATGCAGGAAAGTTGAGCGTGAGTGAATTCAGTCCAGCCCAGAGTAGGGAATTAGTGTTTCAGATCCAGCATGGAGACAATGCCATTTCAGATCCTGATTGGTAAAGTACCATCATGCATTAGGTCACAGTCGAGATTTTGCTCACTCCAACCTGCGTACGCTTTGACCACTTAGTATCAAAAACTAGGATACTAACGTACCCTCACATTGAGTACATGAGAGTTTTTCATTGGTTTAAAAGGTAAATTTATTCTTCACCAACTTAGTGCATTGACCAGCTACGACATCATAGAAGTAAATTTAATAGAGAAGATTTTTGATCATTCTTGCTTGTGGTAAAATTTTCATTTGTAGAGATAACGATTTAATAATTGCCACTTCAATATGTCCAAGAGTTAAATATTTAGTTGTTGTTGTTGAAAGTAATTGAACCTGATTGTTATGTATCACTTGACCCCTGAAAGCACAGTTGATAAGTTATATGTAGAATGAAAAAGGGAACAGCTGTTTTGTCACTTTTATTAATTCATGCATTCTAGTTACGTGATGGCAGCATTTCTAATTAATTTGTTACAATCTGCACCTAATATTAGCTACCTTACATGTCCAGATTAATATCTGTATGGAATATGTGTTTAACACCATGGGCTTGAGAAGACAGTTCAAACGCATTACCCATTGCACACATAGCTTACACGTGTCACAAGAGTATGAAGAGAAAATATTGTCTTCCCATTTGCTTTATTAGTCGGCCTTGAAAGAAAAGCAATGTGGAACTAAGCCAAATAGCGAATATGGACGAAACTCCTCTGGTATTTGATGTTCCGAGTAACAGAATTGTTGTCATGAAAGCTGCTAAAACTGTAGCTATAAAAAAGTGGACATGAAAAATGCACTATACTGTTTTCCTTTCGCTTAAAACAGAGATCATTTTCAAGGGCAAAACAAAACAAAAACCTTCTGAAATACCGCCAGGTTTTGTTGTTGTTCATGCACATGACAAGGGTTGGATGGACGAGGCTGGTATGAAATTATGGATTAACAGAGTTTGGGAGGAAAGGTGCTTTAGTGGAGAAGAGATCTATTCTTGTGCCAGATCAGTTTATCAGTCACTTGAAAGATTCTGTGAAAGAGAAAATGAGACAGGGAAATACAGAGCTTGCTGTTATTCCGAGAAAACTTACTGTACATTTGCAACCTATTGATGTCTCGATAAATAAACCATTTAAAGTGTTTATCAGAGAGGAATGAAACAAATGAATGATGGATGAAACCCAAAATGAATTCACGACGAAGGATGCTTTAAAACGCCCTACAAACAAAGTGTGGCAGTGGATCAAACAGTCGTGGGCTAGTGAGAGAAGACATCATTTAAATCTTTCAAGAAGTTCGGCATTAAGTAACACTCGATGGCACTGAAGACTATCTTACATGTGAAGAGGGCAACGATGACGACGAAGAGGAAGGAGAAGAATAAGAAGAAGAAGAAGAAGAAGAAAGTTCAGGTGACGATTTTCAGAAATTTTAAAGGTCATTTCGGTTATATAAATCAAGATTCTTTTTAGTCTGGCTTTGCAGTCTACTAATAAAAATGATAAAATGTTATTTTAAAAATGCTTAAAAATTAAGGTGCATCTTTTAGTCCACTATTTACTGAGCCACTGGTCCCGGCAGGTAGTAGCAGTTAAACATAGGCACGAAGTCGTAGTGCCACTTGAAGATACACCGAAGAGTCAAAGAAACTGGTATAGGCATGCGTATTCAAATACAGAGATATGTAAACAGGCAGAAAACGGCGCTGCGGTCGGCAACGCCTATATAAGACAATAAAGGTCTGGAGCAGTTGTTAGATCGGTTACTGCTACTACAATGGCAGGTTATCAAGATTTAAGTGAGTCTGACCACGTTGTTATAGTCGGCGAACGAGCGAAGAGACACAGCATCTCCGAGGAAGCAAAGAAGTGCGGATTTTCCCGTACGATCATTTCACCTGTGTACGTGAATATCAGGAGTCAGACGGCTGAAGAGATACGTTCAACGTGACAAAAGTGCAACCGTTCCGCAAAATGCTGCTGATTTCAGGGCTGCGTCATCAACAAGTGTCAGCGTGCGAACCACTCAACGAAACATCATCGATTTGGGCTTTCGGAGCCGAAGGCCCAGTCGTTTACCCTTGGTGACTGCACGACACAAAGCTTTACGCCTCGCCTGGACCCGTCAGTATCGACATTGGACTGTTGATGACTGGAAACATGATGCCTCGTCGGACGAGTCTCGTTTCAAATTGTATCGAGCGGATGGACGTGTATGGGTATGGAGATAGCCTCATGAATCCATGGGCCCCGCATGTCTACAGGGGACTGTTCAAGCTCTGTAATGGTGTTGGGTGTGTGCAGTTGGACTCTACGGACGACTCTGACAGGTGACACATACGTAATTACCTGCATCCATTCACGTCCACCGTACATTCCGACGGACTTGGGCAATTCCAGCAGGACAATGCGACACCTCACACGTCCAGAATTCCTACAGAGCGGCTCCAGGAACACTCTTCTGAGTTTAAACATTTCCACTGGTCACCAAACTCCTCAGACACGATCATTATTGAGAACATCTGGGATGTCTTGCAACGTGCTGTTCATAAGAGATCTCCACCTCCTAGTACTCTTACAGATTTACGGTCAGCTCTGCAGGAATCATGGTGTCAATTCCTTCAGCACTACTTCAGACATTAGTCGAGTCCATGCCACGTCGTGCTGCGCCACTTTTGCGTGCTCGCGGGGGCCCTACTCGATATTAGGCAGGTGTACCAATTTCTTTTGCTCTTCAGTGTATAACGAGCAGCTTCTTTATTTCATCTGTTGTCCCGGAATGGATATCATTGTGGACGACCACGGTAGCCTGACTGCAGAAACATCTGTCGTTCTATTTGGTATTCCAGGATATATAGTTTCTCCCGAATGGCAGGTAGCATGATGACCGCCTCAGTTTGCACATCTTGTGAACAACGTTACGTCAGCTGCTTGTATGATTAAACCGAAGGCAGCTTGAAAAATTGCTAATCACAGTAATAAATACTCCCGCCATACAGCGCAACACATGAACTAGCACAGTCTGACAGCATTTGTGAGGAAAACTGTATGGCGGACGTACTCAGTAGTACGATGGCGCTAATACAGTCTTTTAGTAACTTTTTCGTCACGCGTCTAATTCGTGAGATGCTGACGGGCGACGCAATCACGTGCAACGTTTCTTCTTCGTTTAAGCCGACGCCACAGTTACGAACTGCACCTTGACGCTTTGTTAGATGGCGAGGTATTAAGCATATCGATAATGATCAAGAAAAACTAGTGACTCGACTAATATATCAGATACTCTCAAAGAGATGGAAAGAACAAAAAGGGTGAAGGACAAACACAGGACGACGATAGCACTAACAACAATCGGTGTTGCTGTTGTAAATTATCCTAGCTGCAAAGGGAAAGAAACAGTATTCTAAGCACCAGTAGAAAGCACTGAAGCTCAGACAGGTATAGGTACTGAAAGCTGGCTAAAGCCGGAAATAAGTTCACTGAACTTTTTACAAAGAACCCAACAGTGCTCAGAAAGGACGGATTAAATACAGTTGGTGGTGGTGCGTTTGTTGCTGATAGAAATAGTTTACTTTGTAGTGAAATTGGAGTAGATAGTTCTTGTGAGTTAGTATAGCCAGAAGTTTGACTTGACGATCGGAATAAAACTGGTTCCATTTAGCGCTCATCTGACTTATATGATGCAGTTCAAAGGTTTAAAGAAAACTTGAGTACTCCAGTAACCCCATTCATACGGTCAGGACCAACTCGAGGTATTTTTCCACCACGTTTTCAATTGCCGATCCCCTTCCCCCGCCCGACCTGCCTTTTTGCATTTTCAAACATAGTCAACCTGTTTCAAAATGTTGTCTCGGTGTCGTATAGCTTTCATATATCACATTTCTTCATACTTTTTTTTTTAACATGAAAACGTCTGTAAGACCAGAGCAAGGCATGAGGTATAAGTCAGTGAAACAGAACTTAAACGTATTCAGTGTAATATATTTTGAGTGAGAACTTCAAAACTAATTATGCAACCAAAATTAAATTATGCCACTCGCAGAGTATGTAACTAAAATCTGTTCACTTTTTCTCATTCCGTGAGCGGAGGGGAGAGTGCGGTACGAGATCTGTAGCAACCTGCACAGCTGAGTACTACAGTCTATTCCGAAAGTCCTGCCATCTCCCCCCTCCCCCACAACTCCTTTTTTGCTCATAATGCGTATTTATTTATTTATCCCCCCCCCCCCCCATGAACCATAGACCTTGCCGTTGGTGGGGAGGCTTGCGTGCCTCAGCGATACAGATAGCCGTACCGTAGGTGCAACCACAACGGAGGAGTATCTGTTGAGAGGCCAGACAAACGAATGGTTCCTGAAGAGGGGCAGCAGCCTTTTCAGTAGTTGCAGGGGCAACAGTCTGGATGATTGACTGATCTGGCCTTGTGACACTAACCAAAACGGCCTTGCTGTGATGGTACTGCGAACGGCTGAAAGCAAGTGGAAACTACGGCCGTAATTTTTCCCGAGGGCATGCAGCTTTACAGTATGGATAAAAGATTATGGCTTCCTCTTGGGTCAAATATTCCTGAGGTAAAATAGTCCCCCATTCGGATCTTCGGGCGGGGCTACTCAGGAGGACGTTGTTATCAGGAGAAAGAAAACTGGCGTTCTACGGATCGGAGCGTGGAATGTCAGATCCCCTAATCGGGCAGGTAGGTTAGAAAATTTAAAAAGGGAAATGGATAGGTTAAAGTTGGATATAGTGGGAATTAGTGAAGTTTGGTGACAGGAGGAACAAGACTTTTTGTCAGGTGAATACAGGGTTATAAATACAAAATCAAATAGGGGTAATACAGGAGCAGGTTTAATAATGAATAAAACAATAGGAATGCGGGTAAGCTACTACAAACAGCACAGCGAACGCATTGTTGTGGCCAAGATAGACACGAAGCCCACGCCTACGACAGTAGTACAAGTCTATATGCCAACTAGCTCTGCAGATGACGACGAAATTGAAGAAATGTATGATGAGATAAAAGAAATTATTCAGGTAGTGAAGGGAGACGAAAATTTAACAGTCATGGGTGACTGGAATTCGACAGTAGGACAAGGAAGAGAAGGAAACGTAGTAGGTGAATGTGGATTGGGGGGAAGAAATGAAAGAGGAAGCCGCCTGGTGGAATTTTGCGCAGAGCACAACTAATCATAGCTAACACTTCGTTCAAGAATCATAAAAGAAGGTTTATACATGGAAGAAGCCTGGAGATACAGATAGGTTTCAGATAGATTATATAATGGTAAGACAGAGATTTAGGAACCAAGTTTCAAATTGTAAGACATTTCCAGGGGCAGATGTGGACTCTGACCACAATCTATTGATTATGAACTGTAGATTAAAACTGAAGAAATTGCAAAAAGGTGGGAATTTAAGGAGATGGGACCTGGATAAACTGACTAAACCAGAGGTTGTACAGAGTTTTAGGGAGAGCATAAGGGAGCAATTGACAAGAATGGTGGAAAGAAATACAGTAGAACAAGAATGGGTAGCTTTGAGGGATGAAGTAGTGAAGGCAGCAGAGTATCAAGTAGGTAAAAAGACGAGGGCTAGTAGAAATCCTTGGGTAACAGAAGAAATATTGAATTTAATTGACGAAAGGAGAAAATATAAAAATGCAGTAAATGAATCCGGCAAAAAGGAATGCAAACGCCTCAAAAATGAGATCGACAGGAAGTGCATAATGGCTAAGCAGGCATGGCTAGAGGACAAATGTAAGGATGTAGAGGCTTATCTCACAGGGGTAAGATACATACTGTCTACACGAAAATTAAAGAGACCTTTGGAGAAAAGAAAACCACTTGTATGAATATCAAGAGCTCAGATGGAAACCCAATTCTAAGCAAAGAAGGGAAAGCAGAAAGATGGTAGGAGTATATAGAGGGTCTATACAAGGGCGATGTACTTGAGGGCAATATTATGGAAATGGAAGAGGATGTAGATGAAGATGAAATGGGAGGTTTGATACTGCGTGAAGAGTTTGATAGAGCACTGAAAGACCTAAGCCGAAACAAGGCCCCGGGAGTAGACAACATTCCATTAGAATTACTGACAGCCTTGGGAGAGCCAGTCCTGACAAAACCCTACGATCTGGTGAGCAAAATGTATGAGACAGGCGAAATACCCTCAGACTTCAAGAAGAATATAATAATTCCAATCCCAAATAAAGCAGGCGTTGACAGATGAGAAAATTACCGAACTATCAGTTTAATAAGTTACGGCTGCAAAATACTAACGCGAATTCTTTGCAGACGAATGGAAAAACTGGTAGAAGCGACCTCGGGGAAAATCAGTTTGGATTTCGTAGAAATATGGGAACACGTGAGGCAATACTGACCCTACGACTAATTTTAGAAGCTAGATTAAGAAAGGGTAAATCTACGTTTCTAGCATTTGTAGACTTAGAGAAAGCTTTTGACAATGTTGACTGGAATACTCTCTTTCAAATTCTAAAGGTGGCAGGGTAAAATACAGGGAGCGAAAGGCTATTTACAATTTGTACAGAAACCAGATGGCAGTTATAAGAGTCGAGGGGCATGAAAGGAAAGTAGTGGTTGGGAAGGAAGTGAGACAGGGTTGTAGCCTCTCCCCGATGTTGTTGAATCTGTATATTGAGCAAGCAGTAAAGGAAACAAAAGAAAAATTCGGCGTAGGTATTAAAATCCACGGAGAAGAAATAAACACTTTAAGGTTCGCGCGATGACATTGTAATTTTGTCAGAGACAGCAAAGGACTTGGAAGAGCAGTTGAACGGAATAGACAGTGTCTTGAAAGGAGGATACAAGATGAACACCAACAAAAGCAAAACGAAGATAATGAAATGTAGTCGAATTAAGTCGGGTGATGCTGAGGGAATTAGATTAGGAAATGAGACACTTAAAGTAGTAAAGGTGTTTTGCTATTTGGGGAGCAAAATAACTGATGATGGTCGAAGTAAAGAGGGTATAAAATGTAGACTGGCAATGGCAAGGAAAGCGTTTCTGAAGAAGAGAAATTTGTTAACACTGAGTATAGATTTAAGTGTCAGGAATCCATTTCTGAAAGTATTTGTATGGAGTGTAGCCAGGTATGGAAGTGAAACATGGACGATAAACAGTTTGGACAAGAAGAGAGTAGAAGCTTTCGAAATGTGGTGCTACAGAAGGATGCTAAAGATTAGACGGGTAGATCACATAACTAATGAGGAGGTACTGAATAGGCTTGGGGAGAAGAGGAGTTTGTGGCACAACTTGACTAGAAGAAGGGATCGGTTGGTAGGACATATTCTGAGGCATCAAGGGATCACCAACTTAGTATTGGAGGGCAGCGTGGAGGGTAAA